>NW_023604741.1:0-32900 GCF_014898055.3 Talpa occidentalis | reverse complement strand
CTCTCTCTGCTTTTCTCTTGGCTTCTGCTCGTTCTAGGCTTCTGCTGGTGTCCCCCTGACGCTGCCCTTAAAAGCCCAGTCTTAGCCCAGGTGAATCCCATCTACCTATGTCCACACCCTATTTCCAAGTGTCTGCCATCAGGCATGCATGCAGGACCACAAGGATCCATCATCTATCCTGATGTCGGGAGGGCAGAAAAGCCTGACATTTTTTCCTTACCCTACATAACTGAAAGAAGAACAGAGATTGTCTGTGGCTGGAAAAGTGTTGGAATGGTAGAGAATAAAATCACATGATAAGCAGTAGAGAGATGCAAAGTTGAAAAATAAGCGCAACGAAAGGGAAGTAGAGGCAGCAGCAGAAAACTTCTGAAACCAGAAAATGCTGAACTCCCTAGATACTTACTGATGGGAAGTGACCAAAGTCACATGACAGCTTCCACTTCTCCCCAACTTCTGATAAATGGTTTCCTCTCTTCCTTGTGGGTTATTTTTTGTTGTTGTTGTTGATTTTCTTAACCATGAAACCCTGCTCCCTGCTAGCTACAAAGTGATAATTTTGTCTTGCCTTAATTAGCTTATTTGTTACTTTTTCTTCAATTCAACTTAAAAACAAAACAAAAGATAGATTTGGAAGATGTACAATTCAGCAGCATCTAAAGTAAGTTCATCCTATAGCCATCCCTTGCTTTTCCATCTGGAAATATCCAGAGGTGTTTTCCCTGTCTTCACCAAAGGATTTCTATATAGTCCTATGTCAAAGTGAATTTTCTTGTTTTTCAGACTATCTTCTCAGATTCTTATCTATTGTTGTGATTGAGATTGTAAGTGCATGTTCTCAGTTTGTTTCTACTAGGTTATTGGCAAACATGCTCCCCACCTTTTGTGGCTGTTGTTGTTTATAAATTCCACCCTGAATCTCAACCCATTAGAGCAACAGGTGGAGGTAACTGCACCCTCACCTTGGGCAATTATCACCTAATCTCTCTCTCTCCATTAGAACCTCAAGGTTATGAATTTTCTACCCTAGGAGACTAATGTATTTATAATATCTTGCAATACAAATTAGACCAGAAAGTGCATGACTGTTGCACTTTAAATAGTCCATTACTTAAAGAAGGAGCAATTACCAATAGCTGACTCCAAAGCAATGCTTTACATTCATACATTTAAATTGCTCCCTGTTCTACTGGGATAAGTAAAATAAAAATCATTCCTTTGCCTGTTTTTTTTTGGTAAATTTCTACCTTTCTTGATACAATACTTGGGGAATAAGTGGCCCTAATAAAATGTGCTTAAGTATGGTAATTCAGCAGAAGCATGCACATTAGTCACTGGAGTTGACTTTTAGTAGTTCCCATTTTTCCTCATGAAAAGAACTGCATAAAAAAGATAACAGAATGTAACTCATACCATAGTTATTTGCTATAAACTCAGTCTCTGAAGTGCAAAAAAAAAATTATGGATTTTTTGCTTAAGTAATGCTTAAGTAATCTGTATTTATGTTTTAGGGTCTTCTCATATATGATTTCCTTTTTAAAGTTGGGTTTTTTTAGTAGCATATTTGCCCTCATAAATTCCACAATCTGTTAGTATTGTTACACTGTTTTTGGTTGCTGCTACTTCAGTCTAAATAACACAAGAAAATATTGAGCAGTGAATTTTTGGAAATGGTAAATGACTTCCAATACCTTAAATTCATCAAAACATTGCCTTAAGTCATCATTTCCATATATGTAGAATTTTAATTGCTTTAGACAATGTCATTGACATTGTATCAACCCAATACAACATCATTGTTCTCAAGGAGGAAATTCTGTCAGAAGCAAAGCAAGATCCCAGGAGATATAAACTCTATTTTCATGTTGTATGTTTAATAAGGAGAATAGGCAGGAAAAAAAAGAGTGGGAGGTAAATGGTCTCCATGAAGCTGAGTGCTTCAGAATGATAGAGAAATTAGTATGTAAAAATATATGTGCTAGTTGAATCACCTTATTAATTCCTATGGTAATGCATGAAAGGTCATAAGTTTGATATTTGCATGGGTCACTAAGTTTTGAACAATTGCTAAAAATCCATTCACAGACAGTTCTCTAACTTCAACAAACCATCTTGAAAGCATGAGAGGATAGGGCAAAATTGTTTGATGGCCTCATACAATCAGTCAATCCCAACCATTAGAGGACAGTCCTAAGTACTGGTCCCATGGAGAGTGGTCAATAAGTCTTTCGTTTCTATGGAAACACAAAGTTAATGTCAAAATATTCAAGTCCTGCTGACGATTTACACATAGCAGGCACTTAACAATAATGTTGAATAAAGATATGTCTGATTCTGTGGACTTATATGAAGCAGTCATTATGCAATTACACACTAATAGAAAATGTAGCACAAAAAAATAAAAATAGAGGTCAGGGTTGGGGTAAAACAGGAATGTAAGAAAACTTTGCAGACTTTTGCCTGATTAGGTTTTTACTAGCTCTGTCCAAGCTATGTTGAGGGAGAAGAGAGATGAAGCATTCTGGATAGAGGGAATAGGTGAGCAAAGACAAGGGGTAAAAAAAGCTCCAATTTTAGGACTGTTATTGAGAATGATAGAAACTTTCCTCCCTATCGTACCTCCCATTTTAAGTAGATCAAGTTATTTTCAGGTAATCAATAAACACATTTATTTGAAGGTAAAATTATAGGTAGTTCTGTCTTTAAGAAAATTCTTTGGTCTGATTCTGGATAGAGATTTTTCATCTTGAAAGAGTCTAGTTCTTTATCATTTCTCCAAGCCCACCACAACCAGACCTGCCTTCAACACAAACTGCCTCACCTGGATTGTTTACTAGAACTTCCTAACACTACTAGATATTTAGAACAAGTATGTCTTTTTTAGGTTTAATAGAGCTCATAAAAAGACCATTCACATAACTGAATTCAAGGATTTGCAGAGAAGATATTTGAGTAACAGTGCCTAAAGGAAATACAGCTGTTTATTTTATTGAAATAAGAGCAAGCACTAAACAAAGGTGTAGTAAATAATGAGAACTGCTAAATAAGTTGAAAGGAGCTTGGTATTTACCAAGAAAGGAAATTTTTTTTTTTGAAGTGCAGAAAATTATTGGCTGAAAGAAAGAAAATAATTCCTTTTTTTAATTTAATGTTCAATCTTGGAATTTATGTACCCCTGATCTTAACCATTTCCCTAATCCACAAAACTTAAAGAGATGTTAGTAAATTGTCAATATTATCCTCAATTTATAAAGTAACCAATTCACACAGCAAATTGTGCTGGGTAAACTCTGATTGTGACTTGTAAATGAAACCAGAATTGTATATTCAAATTTATCATGGATTTTCTTTCATTTACTTCTTTCCTAAAACAATTTAAACCAATACCCAAATAACAAATTAGAATGGTAATTTATTAAGGAGCATCTGAATCCTTCTTCGTAATTCTATTGACATATTGTTTTTCCCCTGTTTATTGAGATATAATTGATACATTATATTGTATTAATTTAAACTGTATAGCATAATGATTCGATATATGTATCTATTGGGAAATGTTTACTACAAAATTATATCATATGCATCACCTCATATAATTATAAACGTGTCAGTGTGAATAGTGCTTCTAAGATTTACTCTCCTAGTAACTTTCAAATGTACAATACAGTACTGTTAACTTCAGTCCTCTTGCTACACATTATTCCCCAGCACTTAGGTAACCTTTGACCACCTACAACCATCTCCCCACCACTAGGTTTTTTTTTTTTAAGATTTATTTATTTATGCATACAAGAACTGGGGTACAGGACAAAGGTACAGGGAATGAGAGCATTCACTAGAGAGAGGGGGGAGCAGAACAGCAGATATACTGAAATACTCTGCTGAGGGGAGCAGAGGGCAAGACAGGAGAGGACTGTTTTACCATGTGGGTTAGCTAGTGGGCCTGCCAGGGATCTAACTGGTGCTGTACTGGCTGGCAGTAGCTTGATAGCGCTGACTTTAACCCCTGCACCACCAGGGAGGCCCAGGGTTGGTTTTTGTTTTTTTTTTTTTAAGTTACATTTCATCATAATATGTTTCCAGTGTACATGTAAATCAACATGTGTCTTTATTAAGTTCACCGCTAAAAGTGCAGTTCTATGAGTCACCATAACATGGATCCCTTTTACATGATTTATGGTAATAACTAATCAGACTAATAGTCTAAGGTGATTTTGCTCTTATTGTTTAAGTTCATGTTTGTTTTCTCTGTATACCACGTGAGTGAAATAATATGTTATTTGTTTTTCCTTGTCTGATTTATTTCATGAAGTATAATTCTATCTAGGTCCATCCATGTTGTTGCAAATGACAGGATTTTCTTCTTTTTGTGGCTGAATAATACTAATTGCATCTAAATATCATGTTTTCTTTATTCATTCATCCATCAATGGAGACTTAGGTTGTTTCCTTCTCTTGGCTATTATAAGCAATGCTTCAGTGAACATGGGAGTGTATATATATTTTGGAGTTAGTGTTTTATTTCCTTCAGATAAATAACCATAAATAGAATAACTAGGCCATATGGTAGTTCTACTTTTAATTTTAGAAAACCTCTACTCTTTTCCATAGTGACTACACTAATTTATGTTCCCACAAACAGCAAGGGCTCCCTTTTCTCCACATCCTAACAACATTTGTTTTCTCTTGGTTTTTTGACAGCAACCATTCTCACAGTTGTGAGTTAATAACTCATTATGGTTTTGATTTCTCTGATGGTTAGTGATGCTGAGCATTTTTTCATTTACCTGTTGACCATTTTATGCATTCTTTGGAAAATATTCAGTTTTTCTGCCCACTTTTTTAATTTTTTTAGTTATTTTTTCTGTATAGTGATTTGCTATATAGCTATATATATATTATATTAATATTATATATATAATTTGAAAATATTTTCTCCCATTCAGTAAATTATCCTTTCATTTTTTTGGCTTTTTGTTGCTGTGCAGAAGCTTTTCAGTTTGATGTAGCTTGATGCAATTTAGTTATTTATTTTTACTTTTGTTGTCTTTACTTTTAGTATTAAATGCAAGAAAATCATGGCCAGGATAATGCCACTGACCTCCTCTTTCATATTATCTTTTAGGTGTTTTATATTTTCAGGTCTTACATTAGGTTTTTAGTTCAGTTTGAATTGGGGGGTGTGTGTGTGTAAGTAAGATGGTTGGTTCAGTTTCATTTTTTTGCATGTGGCTGTCCAGTTTTCCCAGCATGATTTTCTGAAGAGATTATTATTTCTCCATATTACATTGTTAGTATCACAAGTTAATCAACAATGTATGAATGGGTTTATTTTTGGACTCTGTATTCTGTTCCATTGATCCGTGTGTTTTTATGCCAAGTATTTAACTGTTTTTTTGATCACAACAGCTTTGTAATAAGGTCTGAAATACAGGCAGTGTGAGACCTACAGTTTTGTTTTTCTTTCTTATGAGTATATTATTATGTTATATAATTAAACAGAATTAGAGTAAATTCTACTTTATGATTTTTCCTTTTAACCTAGGCTTATTGCATGCCACCTGATTTCATCAATTTTCCATTTAAGAAGGAATAACTTGGTTGAAATATAGACTTTTGAATTTGTCAGCATTTCTTATTTAAGGAATAAATGGAATGGAAACTAAAACTTAGGATACTCCTTAGCAAATGACTGCTGTAGTCCTTTATCATGATGGCTCCAATTTTTAATATTTGATTTTCATTGCATCTATTTTATAATATAATTTATATAAAATCATGATACATATTAGAAAAGGAAGTTATATGGTTATCATCTTTGAAATTGCCTTACAAATTTGATCTTATCATATATTATGCACATTATCTTATTTGATTATAAGAACTCTAGGAGTTAAGACATTCCATTAGGTTTATTTTTTCTTTTTAAATCAGAAAGAGATTGAAAAGCTTGTTAAAGGACACTCACTAGACTAGTGATAGATCCAAGATTCACAGCAAGCTTTCTTTTGGAAAGAGACCCAAGTCTTACTCACTATATCACATTTTTAAAAGTAAAAAATGTGCTGTATGAAAATTGTACTTATGGGACATTGGTTTGAAAGAATTTATTTAAAATTTTAGTGTTGATAGTCACAAAATGTTTTTAGTTAATTCAGATTAATAAAAAAATGTAGATAGAAAATGAAACTAGGAAAGCATAGATAATCGAAGACTAAATATTTCACTATTTGGTAAAACTGAGGTGTTTCATGATCATCTCTTGAAGATTTCACCTTACTTAATGTAGCCACTCCTCCTTACCCTCAGTCCTCACTTTCCAGTTGTGAAGACTATTTTTCATAGGCATATTTTTTATTTTCTTGTATTTTTGTTAATTAATTGCAAGTACACATAAGGAAGAAAATCTTTTCCTCCAACCTTTTAGATTCGGTACCTCAAGACTGTAAATTAAACTGACAAAAGGCAGACTAATTGAAAAAAACAATGCAAATTTGAGTTTTAGTTAGAGGCATACAGGGGCTCCACAGTAAAGAAAGGAAAGTCAAAGGATCTGTTAGGATTTCAAGCTTACATACCATTTTCAAAATTTTTTTTTTCATTTCATTTATTTATTTTTAACTGAGGTAACACTGGGGTATCCCCCAAATCATGTGATAGAAGAAAGATAACCTCTTCAATAAATGGTTTTGGGGAAAACTGGACAATTGCATGCAAAAGAATGAAGCTAGACTATGACCTCACACCATAAAACAAAATCAGTCCTAAACGGATCAAAGACTTAGATGTAAAACCTGAAACCATGAAATACATAGAAGAAAACATAGATAAAACATTGTATGACATAAAATGTTTAGTATATTCCATTTTCAAAAAGGGCAACACATTATGGAGAACTGACTAGACAAAGAAAAAAGGTTTTAGGTATCTGGTAGCAGCAAAATGTGGAAAGGTAAATTTATCAAGGAAACTATTAGCAGATAAGGGTTACTCAGTAAAGCTTATTTACAGTCATTTTGGTCACATCTCTACCTTCAATGATAAGGAATCTTTCTAGTGCAGTGGGGATGGGGAGAGTAGCACCTTTACTACAGGAACTAGGAAGATAGAGTTAATAGAGAAAATGCTTGATAAATTTGTTTTAGCTCATTTGCCCTCAACTCAATAGTCCTTATGACAAAGTGGCATATTTATTTATTTTTTTATAGTTAAGTTCTTTTTTTTTTTAAGATTTATTTATTTATACAAGCATTGGGTACAGTCGGAAGCGCGAGAGGGTGAGAGAATTCACCAGAGCCAGAGCAGGGAGCAGAGCAGGCAGACTGATGAAATACACTGCTGAGGGGAGCAGCGGGTGGCGGGAGAGGTCTGCGTGCCATGTGGGACCCTCCTCTGGTGGCCAGGCAGCAGCCAGGGATCGAACCGGCACTGCAGAGGCTGCGGGCAGCTTCGCAACCCAGCGCTCAACCGCTGCGCCACCAGGGAGGCTCAAAGTGGCATATTTAAAGTGTATACTCTGATCCTTCAAACACAGATTTTCAAGCAATGTTCAAAACCAGTAGTATTTTCTTATAATCTACTCTGTCCCCAAATATTAAACACAGATGACATTCTTTTTCCAACTCAATTCTGCAGCATTCATTTCCAGGAACATTATTATTTTGTTTAGTTTAGAAGTACTTTTTTTTTGAAAGATTTATTTTATTTATTTATGCATACAAGGGTTGGGGTGCAAGCCAGAGGTGCAGTGTAGAGGGTGAGAGAATTCACCAGAGACAGAGTGGGGAGCAGAACAGGCAGATGACTGAAATACACTGCTGAGGTCTGCTGCACTATGTGGGTTAGCTCCCTGGCCAGGGATGTAATTCATGCTGCAGTGACTCTGATAGCTTCATAGTGCTGAAACTTAACCTCTTGCACAACCAGGGAGGCCCTAGAAGTCCTTCTTAATCCTAGATTTAAGGGAAAGATAGAGACATAATAATGAATACATATTCTAAAGGTAAAGGAATTATAGTAGAAGGCAAGATTCAGATATTGTGTTTTAATCTGTGACTTACCTCAATTTAATTCATGAATTTCTTATATGGAATCAATTATTGGAGTTGCCTTATATGCTTTTTTCTGTGTTTCTTATTCTACATTATTTCTTCCCAAACCCCCACCCCCGCCCCAGGAGCAACCATTAACATTCTGTATAACATTTTTGTCCTCACTGGATTAACTTCGGTTCACTGCTTTATCATTCTTCTTAAGATTGTTTTTGAAAAGCCTGTAAGTTGAGAATAGTTGTTAAAGATGAATGTTTGCAATCAGTTTGATGATAAGCAACACTGATTAGAGCACCAATTACACAAAATGTTAACCCTTCATTAAAGATTTCAATTTTTTCAATAGTAGACCTGTATTGCAGAAAGATTGTTTCATTATTTAAATAATAACTGTTATTATATTTGAATTTTATTAATAAAATTGTGAAAATTGGTTTTCTTTCTAATTATAAAGTAGCTACTAATGTTAATTTAGTCTCTCGGTTCAGAGTCTAAACTATTTATATATTTAATATCCCTTTGTAGAAAATTCTTGCCAATCCCTCCTCTACAGGATTGATTTATTCAACAGATATCCTCTGTTTGAACTTTAGAATGTTACTTCAATATTTTTAAAAACAGCAATGACCACAACATTTATATCAATCCTTGTCTTCCCTGAACATAAGGAGAAACTTAGAACTTTGTTTTTTTTTTTTTTCTTTGCATTGAGGTATCTGTGCAGTGTGTGTGTGTGTGTGTGCGTGTGCATGCGTGCAAGTGCGTGCGTGCATGTACATGCGCACACACACACACGTGCACACATGCCTCTCTTTAGAATTAGATTTTACTTATTCCATAGATTTCAGCTTACATCAACTTTTTAACCATGAATGATATCATTTTGATAGTGACCTAAATGTTTTCAATGAACACATGAATGATTAAAATGGAGAATTTGCATCTCTACATTAAAACTTATGCAAAAGATGGGCCTCTCTGGTGGCGCTGGGGTTAAGACGCAACCTATGAAGCTATCTGAAGCCACTTCAGCACTAGTTCTATCCCTGGCCAGGAAGATACCCACATGGCGCAGCAGAGCTCTGCTGACTCACCCGTGCTCCCCTAGGCAGTTTACTTCAGTCAATCCGCCTGTTCTGTTCTCCAGTCTGCCTCTGGTGAATCCTCTCACCCCCACACTTCTGGCCTGTACCCCAGTTCTTATATACATAATCTTTTTAAAAAACTTATGCAAAAGACACATATGTAATGATTATACATATTTTATTTAAAAATGAAAGTCTTCCTCTTTATCTCTCTAGAGACTCAGGAATTGTCAGTGAAATGAAAGAACTATAATTATAAATGAGCAGAACTAGAACTGCAGTAAAATGTCCAGTGGAGACCTAACCCAGTCTCTTATCTCCTTTATAACCAAGATGAATTGGTTCTCTTCTCTGAGGTAGCTTGGAGTGGATGATTTTTAGGGCTTCATCAAGTTCTGACAATCTGTGACTAGCATGGTGAGCTGTCCTATCAGCAAGTTGTGTTTGTGGCCATAGATATTAAAAGGACACTAGTCAGTTACCCCTTGCACAAAATATCAACCTTGCTGACCATTTGCATCTTGTTTTGATCTAGACATTAAGCTCGGTGCTTCACAATGTTCTTATTTAATTTTCTTTTTTTTAATTTATTTTATGCATACAAGAACTGGGGTACAGACCAGAGGTGCAGGGGGTGAGAGGATTCACCAGAGACAGTGGGGAACAGAACAGGCAGACTGACGGAAATACACTGCTGAGGGGAGCAGTGGGCGAGACAGGAGAGGTCTGCTGAGCCATGTAGGTAGCTCCCTGGCCAGCCGGGGATTGAACTCATGCTGCAGAAGCTGTGGATAGCTTCACAGTGCTGTGCTTAACCCCTTGCACCACCAGGAAGGCCCCTTATTTAATTTTCAACATGAAGTAACTACTATTGTTCTTTCCAATTTTTTTTTTTCATATGAGGAAACTAACCTCAGAAGAGGTTAAAGTAATTTACCCATGGACATAAAACTGAGAAGTGACAAAACTATATTTAAACACTTTTATTTCAATGCTTAACTTGCTGACACCCAGGCTATCTAGGATCATGTGTTGGTGGTCCTTTCCTGAAAAAAAATATTCATTTTCTATATTTGAAGAAATCTCCTTTGGAAGGCAATGCCCTCAAGTTTGTCCTGTCTAATCCTTTATCTCTCATTTAACCCTCTAGCAAGAATTTGGGAAAGTAGGAAGGCAGATGAGTATCAGAAGGTAGAATCTGCCTAAACAGAGAGATGGACACCCAGCAAAAATAAATTTTACCTTGCATATCTTGTTGCCTACACAGGCCTTCCTTTCTGTATTAATTCGCTTATGCTGCTGTAACAGAATACCATAGACTGGGTAGCTTACACACAAAAAAATATTTATTTCTCACAATTCTGGAGTCTGAGAATCAAGATCAAGGAGTTGGCAGATTTGGTGTTTGGTGATGCTTGATTTTTAATTTGTAGATGGCCATTTTCTTAAGTTCTCACATTTACTTGGAGAGAGAAATTTCCTGTCACTTACTTTTTATCTAAGGGCATTAATCCCATAATGAGTGCCTCAACCAACCACATGGCTTAATCTAACCCTAATTATCTCCCAAAGGCCCCACCACAAAATACCATCCATCACTTTTGGAGTTAAGGCTTTCACCTGTGAATTTTAAGGTGACACAATCATTTAGTCCAAAGCATTTGCATTTATAATTTCACTGGAACATCTTTTCTAGGAATTCATATATCTATGCTTTTAGGGAAAAAAAATCCCCCTTAATGATCAAGAAAGCTTAGACTTAACCAACAAAATGTTATTTGAAGTATCATCCAAGTATGTAGAACACTATCCATAGTCATATCTTCAGTAAATGTCTCGATTACTATAAATGCTTTTAGTCTTTTTTTCTTATTTTTAGGCAAAATCAAGCTATCAACTTTATATAACTGAACTCCTTTCTAGCTTCCTCCAAAATAAATCAAAGTATATATATATATATATATATATATATGGTGTATATTTATCTATTAATTACACTAAAACATATTTTCCCACTTTATCTCAGCTAACTCATAAAACTGGAATAATTCTGTTTTCATTCCCAATGAAGTAATATGAACAAAATTTTTAGGGTGTTGTAAGGGACAGGACTGACCACAGTGCAGGTTTTCTGATCCCATGCAGATCGGGTAAAGGAGGAGTCAGAGTCCTCAGTGGTTTTGCAGGTCTTTTATTTGGGGTTCACCAGGCATATGGCAGGCAGGGGTGCTGGCTGGGGGACTGGGAGGCTGGCAGGCCTCCCAGCCCCCAGCAAGTCTTCACTCTATCTGGGCTCTCTGGCGTTCTCTGCTTCTGCTTCGGCTTCTCCTTCAGGTTCTGCTGCTGCTGGCTGGGGCTGCTAGTGCTGCTGCTGGTGCTGCTGGCGTCCCCCCGTGACGCCGCCTTAAAAGCACAGTCTTAACTCAGCTGAATCCCATCTACCTATGCCCACACCCTATTCCAGGTGCCCGCCATCAGGCATGCATTCAGGACAAGGATCCATCATCTATCCTGATGGCGGAAGGGCAGAAAAGCCTGACATTTTCTTTACCCTACAGTCCACCCCCTCAGGGTTTTCTGCCATACAGTCTATACATATACATATACAATTTTCTAAGCAAACAAACAATGCAGCCATGGCCCACAAAAGCAAATACATCAAATATAACAAAATACAATATAACAAAATACAACAGAACACAAATAAGTCCAGGCAGGGCACCAACCAAGTGCAAAAGACAATTATTGGTACCAGCAGATGAGCCACCAAATCTGCTGCCGAAGGCACTGCTCATACGAGGGAGGGGAACCACTCACGGCATCTACTATATCACACCAGGAGCCGTCA
Source organism: Talpa occidentalis (assembly GCF_014898055.3). Lineage (NCBI taxonomy): Eukaryota > Metazoa > Chordata > Mammalia > Eulipotyphla > Talpidae > Talpa > Talpa occidentalis. Next base: position 20,916 of record NW_023604741.1, on the reverse strand, counting down.
GGCTTCCTGGCCTTCTCTGGCTGTAGTCTCGGCTACAAGGCACACACAGCATCCACCCCCAGGATGCACTAGCTCTGGGATTGGCAATTTTATTCTGTTGGGGGTAATCGCCAACCCTCAGGGTTTCTGTCTGCAGTCGCTCCAACACTCGGCCTTCACAGCCACCCATGCGACTCACAGACCCCTGCTCTCAAGCCAACCCACTGCACAAGCACATGGGTTGGGGATACAAACTTTGCATTTGGCTTGGGCTCCACCCCAAGCCACATTCCCCACCCGTCCCCCAAGGACGGGCTCCTCAGCTCCTCACCCTCACTCAAGAATGAGCAGGGCATCACCCACAGGTGATTTTACGAGACTCACAGGTCTTCAGCATACCCAGGCTGCTTAACGGCCACTCAGGGCTTCTCAACTTATCATCAGTACCAGCTTTTGCTTTCTTAGTTGGCTTTTCTCCTCCACCTGGCTGCTGGGCATGCACAGGCTGCTTTTGGCCATCTAGGCCCACTGGCCACCCCCAGATTCTCAAAAAAAAACATAACCTGCCAAGGTCCTCCGCTTTCTGGCAGGATTGTCAGTCCAGGTTTATCAGTCCATGTCCATTGGCCTCTCCCTGCGTCAGCAATGGCCTGCTGCCTCAGGGGTTATTGGCTGGTCCTTTCCGGTGTTGGTGGCTGGTCCTTTCCGGTGTCGTTGGCTGGTCCTTTCGGGCATCTCCTTCACGCCAGGTCTCATCCTGTAGTTCGTGGACGTATCCATCTTCTATACCGCCATGGTGCCTCCAGCGTCGTCACAGGCAAAGTCTGTTCTCCTTAGTCCCTCCAGGTCTTCGGAGGGCTCCAATACCCGTCTGCATGGATCTTGCCGACATACGCCAATTGTAAAGGCAGGAATTGGCAGAGTGCAGGTTTTCTGATCCCATGCAGACCGGGTAAAGGAGGAGTCAGAGTCCTCAGTGGTTTTGCAGGTCTTTTATTTGGGGTTCACCAGGCATATGGCAGGCAGGGGTGCTGGCTGGGGGACTGGGAGGCTGGCAGGCCTCCCAGCCCCCAGCAAGTCTTCACTCTATCTGGGCTCTCTGGCGTTCTCTGCTTCTGCTTCGGCTTCTCCTTCAGGTTCTGCTGCTGCTGGCTGGGGCTGCTAGTGCTGCTGCTGGTGCTGCTGGCGTCCCCCCGTGACGCCGCCCTTAAAAGCACAGTCTTAACTCAGCTGAATCCCATCTACCTATGCCCACACCCTATTCCAGGTGCCCGCCATCAGGCATGCATTCAGGACAAGGATCCATCATCTATCCTGATGGCGGAAGGGCAGAAAAGCCTGACATTTTCTTTACCCTACAGGTGTGTAGAGGGGGAGAGCCCAGAACCAGTGTGAAGAATACTTTCAGTAACTATGCAAAACAGCTTGCAACGAGGCCTCTGTACCTCACATATGAATTTATTTTTATGTAAATATAGCTGTCAGCTTACATGCTATAATGCACTTGGTAAAATTAAGTGAATGAAAAAAATCCTCTTCTAAAATTAATTTATTAGATCATCACAGAAGCTGAAAAACTTTTTTTCTCAGAGCCTTTGGGTTAATGAAATGAACAGCCAGTTAGAGTGATATTTTCTCTCTTCTCCACTGAATACTGTTTATGTGATGCCTCATCCAAGGCAGAGTTTGCCAAGATCCAGAGCAAGTATAGTGTAGAGAACTTTTAATGTTGTTGGAAAATATCCAGCGCTGAACAAGGACCTGTGTCATTCCCTATGACTGGCCTTATTTTCTTTCTCAGATGTCTTTTCTTTCTTCTTGGAGTCATTGAGTCTTTGCCTCCTCATTTCCTCAAGTTGTCAGAAACTTTCAAAGAAGATAAGTGGCTCCTCTGGCGAGGTAACATACTTTGGAGCTAATCCTCAATTCTTGAATTCAAGTGTGTCCTAGGGCAAAACTTTTTACTTCCCTGCCTGTTCCCTCAGGTGGAACTTGTGGGCTTTCTAATCCTTTGCCAGCTCCAAGTATACTGATGATTTGTGAGAGCAATTATCCTTGTGGGAAGGGATGTTTACAGATACCAGATTGCACTAAATTTTTCTTAATAATGTGAAGTTACTAACAGTTAAAAGAAAATAATCAATTATTCCTAATGCATTGGGTACATATTTTCATTGAAACAATTCAGGGAAACATAAGTCTGATACATCAAATAATGATGATGATGATGGTGATGATGATAATAGGGTACTTCATTTTCAGGTCACTGTGCTAAAAAGTGCCATACATGAATTTGTTTATCTAAGCCTCACAGGAACATATGAGGTAGGTGTTGCTATTATCTTTAGTTAACAAATGAGGCAACTAACTGACATAAGGATACTAAGTGATAAATGCTGACACAAGCAGAACCCAGAATGTTCATATCTAAAGCAATTAAACTTTGTAATTTAGTCAGTCTCCTGACTTTCAATAAGAACAGAATTTCATGCCAAGATCATTTTTAGGTTCATCGTGAGCTCTGAAGTAAGACTGCCTAGGTGACTCAGCCAATCACTAAGCTCTGCACTGTTAGGGAAGTTATATCTCCTCACCTGTAAAGGGAGGTCAATAATTGTAACTTCCTATAGGGTGATTGTGAGATAATCTATGTGGAGCATGTAAACTGGTGCTTAGTACGTAGCATTCAAAGCATTTTGTGTACTATTATCACTTCCTTAGTGACAGTTTCATTTCTAATATTCACACATTATTGCTTTCTGCTAGAAAACATGCACACAAATAAACACTAATTCACAAGTCTTGTTTGACCTACTGACCTTCACTTGCTGATATAAACAAACTAAGATAGTAATAAGGCAGTATAGACTCTTACACAGACAGTTGTCAGACTGGGTTCTAAGATTTAAACATCTGTTGCTATTTCTATCCCAGTCCATTTTGAATGATCTAATAGATTTGTGTGCACTTTAGGAGAAATTATAAAGCAGAGTGAAGTAATGGCTCCATTATGCACATTAAGGGTTTAGATTCTGTATGGTCAATGGGTAGAAAAAACCTGGAGTTATATGAAACCATCTTCATAATTGTCTCTTTCAGCCTTCCGTGTAAGAAGCGGATAAGAACTACGAAAACATCTAATTAAGCGAAGAATAGGTATCAGAAACCATGTATATTCACATTTGTTTCCAAATAGCCTTTAACAGCCACAAATAGTTATATAACTTTAAAGAGATTATTGGAAATTTCCTGGGCTGTGCTGAACTCCCCCAAATGCAGGCCCCACCCTGGAGATGAGGTTCAAATTAGCCTTGGGTTTAAATACCAACCCTGCCACTTAGCTAGATGAATGAACCTGGACATTTTCCTCTAAGTTTATGGTTTCCTCATTGGAAATGTGTAGACAATAATAGTACCTAATGTATGTAGTCATGGCCTTGAGAAGAATCCATTTAATTAGGTGGATTACATATTATGCTATGTTCTCAATTGTGATTTTATCTCTATGCTTTTTGCATATTCCACTCAGAATTGACTATGACTATAATTTTTGTCTGTTTCTATATTCTGCATGGTTCTAAAAAGAAAAAGTAAGCCATGTTTTATAATAGTTAAAAATACTTAAGGGGAATAAGGAAAATATGTATTTTCCTTGCAAAACAAAAAAAATTATTCCCCTGTTATAGGTAATAAAAGCCAACTAATTTGTGCTATTTTTTCATCACACAAAATCATCAAGCCATGAAGTACCATTTATCAAGTACCTGGTGGGCATAATATCACTCTGGGTGCTAGAATGCAACAACTAACGATATAGTACATGAGCAGCATTTTTCTAGTTTTTAGATGTGGTTGTGAATTAATCTCAATCTTTTAATCTTTTTATAAGAATAATATGTTGTATTAATGGATGGTATCCAGATCACAAGTCAGAAGGTAACTGAATTTTGATATCCAAGTCTAAATACAGATTTTAGTTCATGTGTAGGAATATCAGACACCTTTTATGCCTCCTATTGATGAGTTTAAATGTTGAATAAGAGACCCCATATGGACACAGTCTCCAAATTCAGCTCTTCTTGAAGTTTCTTACAGATGTGCTTTCTTCTCTTACGACTCTCCCTTAGCTGTATAAGAGAAAATTGCAGTTATCCTCTCTCCCTTAGAATTACAAATGAAAATTTGCCTTGAAATGGAAATACTATATAATATATTAGTATCAAAAATCTTTCCAATCTTCCTTTTTCTCTTGATTTTCATTTTGCGTGCTATCATGTTGAGACAAGGATAATGTTACAAGACATATCCTTAAAGTGCAGACAGCATAATTGATAGGAGAGCCTGAATGTCTAGCCACTCTCAAGGAGATTGGGTGTGAATCCTGAAGCCACCATTTTCAAGGTGTGTGCCCTTCGATATTCTATTCCATGGGTTCTTCGCTTTTTCTCTGTCCATTATGCTTTGCCCATTTTCTCTAAAACAAGGAAAATGCTAGTAACAAGTTCCATAGGTTTTTTTTTTTTAGGTTAACATAATGGTAGAAATTAAAAACAGCATTTTTGTCAAATTCATTTTTATAAGAACAGGACATCTATAGAGACCAAACATCCAGGAAGATTTAGCAATAGGCTGATAGCCATGCAGAGCAGGTTTGATTAATTTTATACGTGGTTTATAACTAATGTAACTATCTCTGAGGTAGGTAGTTTTCCAGTTAAACTACACATGAGAATCACCTGGAACTTTTAAAAACACTAATTCTCAGGCCCAACTTAGATAATCAAGCCATCATCTCTGGGAATGGGGAGCTTGGCAGTCACTGGCATTTTTCAAAGTAACAAAATCCATCTTGCATGTCGTCTCAATTCTATATTCCCTTATTCTCTCATCCTATAGACCATACCATTTGCAGGCTGAAGTTGTTGCCTCTACCTATTACATTATTAATAAGTTTTAAAGCTGGATACATTTGCATCTATTTTAAAGAAATGTAGATTTGAATACATTTGCAAATTTCAAAGAATTCCAAACACAGTATCTAATGGAAGTCTTCACAAATACTCAGCTTTTCTCCATCAACCTAAAACTTTCCTGCTGAAAGTCTTTTTTCTTTTCTTTCAACCTTTGCATAAGTGTTGATTTTTATCTTATTCTCCCACTTGCAAACTAAATACTGTCCATTCCTAAGTATTTGCCTTCTTTCTGCAAAGTGGAATAAGTTATAATATCTGCAGGATTATTTAAATGCAGTTATATACTCTTGGGTTAGTCTAAACAAATATACATTAGTGTTCTGTTGCAAAGTGGTTTGTGATTTCTTGGTATTTCCCACAGGTCTTCTCAGACAAATTATTATCAATTCTTGTTTCTGGATTTGTGTACCACAGTTAATAGGTAGAGGATGAGGACTGTTTACAGATGTACATTGGGGATAAAAATGCCAGTTATGAATCTTAAATTCAGGGGAGGTAGATATACACTAGAGCTAAGATTGTAATTCAGACTAAACCTGCTTTCCTCTACCCAATCCTAAAGTTTCATCCACGATCTAACAAAAAAACCCTCCAAATTGTTAAGGTTCTCTACTTCCATCACACCCCATGGCAAGTGACTACTCATTTAATAGAGTTCACCATGGCAAATCTTACTGTTTTGAATAGTTGCCTTCTTTTAATGAAAAAGAGGCAAAACTTACAAAAGTAAAAATGCTAGAGAATTATGTTGCAGTTTTGCTGTTTTTCCACATAATGTACAAAGAAGAGTAATATATAAGGGAAATAGATACGTGAATTCAAGGGAACTTTCCTTAAAATAATACAGACATACTCCAATTTAAGGGAATAGGTGCTTTCCTTCCTGATTAACTTGCTAAAGTTTCATATCATTGAGAACTCTAATCAGGTTGTATTATATCTATCATTAGCAATCTGCATTTCTTAATAATGTGACTTACTCATTTTTTTAAATTAAACTGTTTTCTTTGGAAGCATTAAAAAAGCAGTGCATTCATCCCAGAAGTGTGAGGTTTAAGCCAAACTTAAGATGTAGCTATTTTACTAGGTTAATTAGGAATATGTATTTGATAAAATACATGTTCAATTACAGGGAAAAAAGCTTAAACAAACCATACTTGATACTTAAGTAAAATGAACTGATGTCAAAAGTGTGTGGGACATCATTAGTTAGATATTTCTAAGTTACCTTGATCTTAGCATGTACAAAACTGAATTCAGGGTCTTCCATTTTTCCTCCCATTTCAGTCTGGTGCCTCCTAGAGAATGAGACATCTGAGTTATTCTAAACAGGTCCTTCCCATCTCCCATCCATCCACATTTACTTATCAATGTCTGTTCATGGATAATCTAGACACAACCCTTTCATCCTTCGCTCTATATCTCCAGACTCACTACCCTAACCAGGCTACCAGTATCTTTACTGGACTGCTGCACACACCTCATAAGGGGGATCTACTGACATCCAGTCTTATTTCCTTTACAACATTTTTCCAGCTACATCTATGGAGATCTTTGCAATTACTTTGAACACAAACATCATTTTGTCACTCCTAGTGAATGCCCTCAGCTCCCATCTTTGAACCCCTTTCATCTCCCACCCAACCTCTCATAAGTGCCCTCACCTCCCCCACCATGTTGACCTTTACATACTGAGCACCCAACCAGTGTGCGTCTTGGCATTTTCCCTTATCCAACCAGTATTCAACTGGTAGAGCCCTGTTTCCATCCTCCAGTCCAAGTTTACTGCTGTTCACCCTTCATAATACAGATTAGTCATCACTCCCCTAGGGAAACCTTTCCCACACTCTCTGTATAGGTTAATTTCCCAATCACTCCATCTCAAAGCACCATGTACCTTTATATTTATCACAGTTATGATTTTACAGTTACTGCTGATTAATTGATAAATACCTCCTCCACTTGACTTTCTTTGTTCACCATTGTAACTTTAGTGCTTTCTACAAACCTGTTTCTGAATAAAGCACTCAGTAATATAATTGATGGATAGGAATGAAGTAAAAGGCTCAGTTCCCAGATATTTGAAATATTAAATTTCCCAGTTAGGACCTGCCTAACGCTTGTATAGTGCGGTAAATGCTAATGAAAAAATGTTACACCAAGAGGCAACTACTATTTGTATTATTGTAATCTACCACTTCCTACTTAGTAGGAAACTGTGGTTCTTATGAAGAAAAAAATGCACTAGGGGCATATTGCCAAATGGCTTATAATCCAAACACTCTGGAGGTGATATACTATTTAACTTCCAACTAATATTGAAGTATATATTTATTTTATATTGAAACAAAATGGCTAACACTTGATTTTAAGTTTGTGTAAAATTCTTCAGGCATCTCATGTCTCATGGGTTAATGACATACTTTCCCAGTTGGATTTCTCTTTTATGGATACACCAAATTACTTTTAGAACATTAACTTTGAAAATATTTTAAGTAATTATTTTTTAATTTCAATTGTTGAGATATTTGGGGTTCTCCATTTTACCCATCATTTCCAGAGTGTTTACTCAACATTATTCCCAAATTCATAGAGAGGTATCATAGGAACATCACAAATTCTAACTTTATATTTTATTTTTGAATCCTGATTCCTATAGTTATATTTCATACATAATTTGAGGGAGGTTGTTTTCATAACTCCACACTTAAGTGCCTCATCGATAAAATAGAGTAGGATTAAAATCAAGTCTGTGTGCAAAATATCTAGCATGGTGTAAGAGGTGACCTAGGTTCACAAATAATGTTAATTTTTGCTCTCCTATTTTTCTTTCTCACTTATGTCATCATTTTGACCATCCAAACCTTTGAAAAGTATAAAATTCTATATGTCATTTGTATATGTACAGTTTCATATCACATCTCAACTCTTCAGGAGAATAGAAAAGTTATCTCAATTGAGGATTAGAATTTCATTCTGATTAAGTACATTTATGTGTAAAAAGATATCAATCAAGGCCATGCATGGAAAATGAAGGACATAAAAACCTTTTATGAAAGAAAAGGAAGAAACATATGCAACTCATATCATCTTCAGATTGAGGTTCTCTGACATGTGGTTTGTCTGAAGGAAATAAGTGAAACCAAAGAATTTAACATAACCTCCTCTAAACCTGAAGTCTTCTCTCAAGAACCATGTTGGTGTGGAAATCTGAGTCACACATCCTACTTCTCTGGAAAGAGTGATTTTGAAACCAACAGCTAACTTCCTCCAGTCAGTTAGGACAGACACCCCTTTGCTGACATGTAATGTTATAATAGAAAAAGCAAATTGTTTTCTTTTTCTTCCTTAGTAGCATTTTATTTTCTAAAAATCACTTAAACCCTTCATAATTTCTCTTTTGCAAATTAGAGTAAGAATTTGGGAGCTTGAATCTATATAAAAAAGGCCTTTTTGAAGTACTTTACCTCAGTTTTTCAAATCAAGTTTCTATGTTTTGTCTTAAATAAGATTTTAACATTGAAATATCTGCTATGTCAGTCCCCTTGTTTAAAAAAAAAAAAACACAAAAAACACACAAAAACCAAGAGACACAGCTTGTGATAGAACAAGTGTAACTTTAAAAACAAATCCAAATAATGTCTGAATAAAACCTCTGTTGGAATATAAATGCAATCACTGACATTTGGCAGAGGCATCCAGCTAACTCTTAGCCTGAGGTGATGAATAGTGTCTCTCAAAATGAAATTCTCTGGCTTAGATCCTGTTACAAATAAAGATACAACTCTTTATATAAACTAACTTCATTCCACAGAAGTGATACAAAAAGAAATGGTTTCATTAATGCCTTTTATTACTCCAGTATTATCAACAATACTGCTTAGAATTTAAGAATATGGATTCTAAGTTCAGTTTGTCTAGTTAGTTACTAACCATGCAATTGTATACCCTCTCTCTGATTTAGTTTTCTCACCTGCAAAGTGAGGATAATAATGATAACTTATAGTATATCATAAGTTAAAATGACATGTATATTATTAATAACTACCAGCTACAACTTGATCATGAAGTCTGGAAACATAAATAAATGTTTATGTATGAAATCAACATATTAAATTATTGTATTATAAACTCCTTGAACTTTTGTAATACAAATACCTGATTGAAGCTTGATGAGGTGGGATCCATAATAGAAGGAGCATCCACTTCAAAGTGAGCTAACTCAAACACATGGCAGCCATCGAACTAGAAAAAAGCCAGGCTGCCTCCCTCTCCCTTCTAACTGAAATTCCTCTATTTTATAGATCCTGATTAATTTAGATAACTAGTCAATTAGGACTGACATATCATTTCCCTTTTTCTTTTGTCTCTCTTCCTGTGATTTAAATTCCCACTCATGATTAGAATTTACCAATAGAGTAAATTGGTGAAATCCAAGATCCCTCACCTTCAGCCCCATTGAAATATAGGAAGCCCAACTCCGGCTCTCTGTCTCCACCCTCAACCTCACTGAAGCCCAGGTATGCTGTGTAACTTCCTGATCTTAAAAGTAATAATCCTCTATTTTTTTCAAAGTTTTCCTGATGGTTATTGTTGAAGGGCATATTACAATCATGAGAACTCTAACAGTGCTGTCTTAAAATATCAATAATATCAATAGGCTGAGACTGACACAAAAGAATAAACAATTAATGAATGCATTTGAAAGCTAGGGGAAAGTCACTTAGAGGGGTTCCCGTAGGATAATGTTCCACCTCATTATGTTGGAGTTGTGAAGGACTAATTTGATGTTAATTTCCTAATCTATATTGGCCAATATGGCCATCTGGAATGAGCTGCTACACACCAGATTTGAACCCCTTCAATTATTTTTTTTTCTAGGTTATCCTAAAGGTACAGGTCTGTTCAGAATAAATCATCACAGCATGCATCACATATCCATGGGCAGGGGCTAATGGAAATATTGTGTAAAACCAAAGCCTTATGGCAAATTCATATAGCATGTAGATCTATGCATTGGTAATGAGCAAAATATACCCTTTAGAACACCCTATAGAACATACTACATAAATTCATTTATCAAAACTTAAACACATGTTTTTATGTAAATTTCTTACATTTTCAGATTTGTGGCTACCCAACAAAATGATAATGGACAACATATTAATCTTGATAGTTCATTGTGGTTTTGCCCATCAATATCATGCTCCAGGGTGTTTTCCCTTAAATGCACATTTAGAAAAAAGCAGATGTTGTGGATTGGAACCTTCTCCTAGGTGTCTGATTTAGGGCATAGATGGAGTAGATAATAAACTATAAAGTACATGAGAATGTGATGTTTTTCCTTTCTATGCACTTAGACGCAACTTGGGGTCCTCAGTATAATGTACACGTATTCACTTCCAAAGCAATAAGCTGAGAGCAGAATTTTATTGATCATGAAGAGAAAGTAGATTCACACTACATGACACTGCTTTGGGAAGATCAGGTTAAATTCCAGTGAAAATCTTGACCAAAATAAAATTCAAGAACAAAGAGAATTTGAATCCGGATCTATGTGCAAAATTCTTGGTTCTGTATCACAACTTTTTGCTTATGGAGGTATTTCATAATTCCTATGATATGCCAAGGATCAGACTAAGTGTGGAGCTAAAAAATTTTACAAATAAATTATAGGATGCCCAGCTAAATTTGAATTTCGGATAGACCATGAATAACAGTTTAGTATGGGTATGCCCTACATGAAATAAATAGATATTTCATCTGGTAACTCTAATATAAGGAATTTTCTCTCTCTCTCTCTCTCTCTCTGTCTCTGTCTCTCTCTCACACACACACACGTGTGTGCATGTGCACACACAATTTAGGATAATTTATAATTTATTAAAGTGCTCAAAGAAAATCATTCCATACCCTTTTACCTTCCCCTAGGCTGGCAAATAATCAAACAAGCATCAGACAGACTGATAAGAGAACAAAATCCAAAATAACATGTATAACTACTTTATACATGGGAGAGACTCAGCATGATTGTAGCTCACACTGTCTTCTTAAATAGCTGAGCAGTTGAGTTTGATTAGGGTTGAGGTGGGTGGATAAAGGAGGGAATTTGCCAGGGAAGACACAATAACAAAGTTATGCTGATTTAAATTCTATCTTCTCCTTTGAAAGAGATAAAGAGATTAGGTGTTCCCAAGTACAATGAGGAAGTTGTCCTTACAGAGAGAAGTTTATATATAAACATTTTTTCAAAAGTAACCTTCATTCAGCCTTCTGAGTCCCTCCCATGAAATGAAACTTTTGCCAAAGACATATTTTGGGGTGACAGATTTTTTTTCTCCATACACAACTTTAAATTCATTTCAAACACTGGGTTATTTCACCTTAAAGTCAGTGCTGGTAGTAATAGTGGGTACAGACTTCTCTGTAAGGTCAACAAGGACTATGAAAGGGAAGGAGAGTAAGTCTAGAATAAAATTCACCTACTTTGCCATTTGGATTATGGTTCTAGAGAAAATTCCCAAGTTTTTTTCTTTCTTAAATTCAAGGTCACTCTTTGATCTTTGTACTCCACAAATTTAGTGAAGTTGTTATAGGGCAGCCCTGATACAAAACGGGGTGCCTGACTGTGGGTCCTCACCCACACGCTTAAAAGGACTTATCAATACTCTACTGCAGGCAATCCTTTCCCCCAAAGAAAGTGAAAAGGAATGGGCAAGTAGCCCTACTCAGAAACATCATAACAATTTTCTTGAATGAAAATTTAGGGTATACACTCTGAACATAATCTGGATAAAACATTGAAAATGATGATATTAGGAAAAATCTTAAATGACCACTCAACCCATAACTCCAATTCTTTTATGGAGAATTTGATGAAAATTTAAATCTAATTATATAACTTAATATGGAATAAAGTCTATACCAAAGATGATCTAAAATGGATCTTGGTTAATAACTATCTATTTATGAATAGACTATATAACTGTTATAGGGCAGCCCCGGACTTGAGACAAATATTATACTGCGAGTCCTGCAGAACTAGTGCGCTTATGGTGACCGATGCAAGGAATGTTACTTTGGGCTGGTCAACCGCGGGTGTAACTTGGAAACCACGCTGGGCGCCAAACTGTTATAGGGCAGCCCCGATACAAAATGGGGTGCCTGACTGTGGGTCCTCACCCACGCACTTAAAAGGACTTATCAATGCTCTACTGCAGGCACATGTGAAAGGTTAATAAAAGGTTTATTTACAAGGGAAGGGGAAATGAGGAAATGTACAGCTCAGGGAGAAAAGTGGGAGACAAAGTTTTAAATGAGTCCTACCCGATCTGCCGATCTGGACTCCCAAATGGCACTCTGAGAGCTGGCTGCAAGCCAGGAGCCGTGAAGCCAGGAGGTGAGCGACAGCGAACCCCCCAAGGCCCACGTGTTTAGTTTTTATATCCAACCTGGCTGCCCAACTCCACCGTCAGGTCCCAGCCACCCTCCCTTTGGTGGTGACGGGATTTGTCTTTTCCAATGGGGGTGAGGTCCACAAAGCCTATATGGGATTAGCTCAGGACATCATTTCCCCCTAACATAACCAGTGCTCATTTGTGATAGCATTTTATTAGGGACTGATATATTAAAAAGGATTACTAAGAAGTTGGGGTCTTTGTTGTTTCTGTTATGTTTAAGTACAGACCAAGGCTCATTAGCAAGTTGAAAAAGTTATTTAAAGTAGAAAATAGCATGCATTACACATAAAATGTCTAAGTATTATTTTTTATGCTCTCCAAATATGTGGGTCAGAGCAAAATCTTTGGAAAGTCATTCTAGCACTCTTAGTAAAACTAAAAAAGTCCTTTCTTGCATATATGCCCCTCTTACAATCTAATCTAAAGGGAAATCTTAGCCTTACTATTAGAAAATATGAGTTATAGAGATTTTAAATAATTAAATGTCACCCTTGTTGACATTTTTGCTTATTTTCATGGAAAATAGTTTTGCATAAGATATGCATAATCTGACTGTACCTGTCAGAGTCTTAAAGACAGAGATCTTTCCAAATCCATTTCTGTAATTGCAGAATTGCCAGATGTTGTCTCTTTTCAAGATCTGCCATGAAGCTATTATCCATCTCAGGTCTCTCTGTAGTAAATAGTACCTTCTAATAGAAGTAATAACAGCCCTCCCTCCCCCCACCATTCTATCTATCTCTGTCTGCCACATATATTTATTGTACAATATATGAACGCCTAGGATACCACATAATGACTTGTCATTTGTTTCTTCCAAAAAATTCCTAATGTAGAAGAGAAGGAAGGAAAGAATGCCAGTGAATGCTTATCATATGCTAAGCACATGTACAGATGCTATTGAGTATAATCCGCACAAAATGTTTGTAAAGAAAGGTGTAATTGCCTGCCTATCAAAAATGATCACTCTTATGCCCAGAATGGTAAACTGGGCTGGGGAGATTCTGTCTTTACCTGTTTACAGACAGACCAAGGAAGGTCTGTGGAATGAAGATCATTTGCACATATCACAAAAGAAACGCTCTAGTAGCAGAACCTGATGTCTAGTTCAGTGCTTGCTCCCTCTTCTATGCCCCTGTGACAGAAAACTTGCTCACATATTCTTTGCACCTTTTTGAAGAAAAGCATGAAAGTTAGACAGTAACTATATGATGAGAATTTTCTTTTAATGCATTAGCTTCCAAGTAGTGCCTTTATTGCACTTTTGAAGTTTTAGCAGTTTTCAAAACTGAGAGTGATATGGATTGTTTTCCTAATGGAACAATAGCCAACAATAATAATAGATTTTCTGGATTCATTTTAGTTTTGCTTTTTGTTGTTATTTTCTTATGTTGACTAATTCAGGAGCCTGCATAATAGAGCTCTGGGTATTTGAGTCACTTCTGTAACAATAATAAAAATGGATTTGTTCCATTATTATCCCTAAAGTATGAAATTCTGAGAATATGAATTACTCCATTCTCAGAAGTATTCAGCTTCTAATTGAGTCTAAAGTGGATGAGACTGTCAGATGCTAAAATTTGGGAAAGCAAGCTATGTACTACTGTAATGAGGAGAGTAAAAAGCACGCAAAATAAATGATCTTTTAGGCATTCACATCTATGATTGATTCTCGATTTCCTGAAGAGCTTCCTACAAGCAGAAAAGTTTCTGTATGACACCATATTCTGGATTAGTCTTTACACATCTTTACATGCAACTTTCACAGTGCAACATTACTTCAAGGCTTGTTTAGGAAAAGGACAGAAATTTGATGACTCTTCTGCATTTTGTGTGCCTTGCCTGCTACATTTGACAAAATCCTCTCTTTTCCAGGTTTCTGATGCTTTAGTTCTCCTGGTGCGGATACTTACCTTACTTACCTTTTTGACAAGTTCTTAGTTGAATCTCCTTCCTTCTACCCCCTAACTATGGGTTTTCAAGGACCTAGCCCTTGCTCCTTATTTTCCCTCATTTTATTCTCAACATTCTCAGAAAATTAACTTCCCGCTATGTCTGATTTCTCACATTTTTTTTTCCCTCTGACTTCTTTCATTCAACAATGAGTTAATGTAAATTCATTCCATTTTATTTTACCTTAAAAATGTTATTTCCTATTTCATAACACTTCATTGCATGTGTGCATAACAAGTTTTTTGGCATTTCAAAAGTCTTTAAGCTTTTTCCCCATACCTTGGAATCTGTTTTCAAAAGCTGCCTCATTATATATCCCCTGGTTTTATGCATCCTCCCGCCTCTTGCCATTTACTGTTGTAGCAAAAGTACAACCTGAGCAGCTTGTTTTAAACTGTCTTTATTTCCAGCCCTGACCTGAGTTCCAAGTTGAGGCAAAATCCTGTCTAATTAGGGTCTTAGCTCACATTTCTGACAAATACCTAAAACTTAACAAGTTAATAGCCAAATTTTAAACCTTTCCTTCCAAAATGACTGCCCTCTTTCTGGAAGTGATATCATGAAGCTCCCAGTGACACAAGGCTAAAATTTGTGTTATTTTCAATTTCTCTTTAATTTGCATATAGGATACTTATATCTTATTATTCTGCTCCACTTCTCTTCCTTGGTTGCTCATAGTCTAGATTCTATGATACTCAAAGCAGTCTTTAACTCTTTTGGAAGTCATGAACTCCTTTAATACTCAGAAGCCCATGTCTTCCTCCCCAGAGGATATAGATTATCCATACATTTTTTCTAACTTTTTTTTTTTAAAGATTTATTTATTTATTTATACAAGCACTGGGTATAGTCAGAAGTGTGGGAGGGTGAGAGAATTCACCAGAGCCAGAGCAGGGAACAGAACAGGCAGACTGATGAAGAAATACACTGCTAAGGGGAGCAGCGGGCACGGCAGGAGAGGTCTGTTGCACCATGTGGGCCCCTCGCCGGTAGCCGTGGATCCAAGTGGCACTGCAGAGGCTGCAGGCAGCTTCGCAGCCCAGCGCTCAGCAGCTGCTCAACCGCCAACGGGGAGGCCCTATCCATACATATTTTTGAGGAGATTCAAAATCCCCATCCCCCAAAAAATGGCTTACCGGCTAGCTTCCAGCAAATTGTTGTCAGATTTATCTCCCTAAAATAGTCTTTTATCAAGCCATTAGCCTTCTCAAATTTTTTTATAGAACTCAATTATATAGAGTCTAATATGGAAGGCTTGAATGATGTTTTAATATGTATTAAGGGTTTATATGACTCAGCCACTTTATACATATTAAAGTTAAGAAGCATAATAAACTGATATGATAACATCATCTTCTTTTTATAAGGAGGAAATCAAGATGCATACATATTTAGCAGAGCTTGAATTCAAATCTAAGTCTCTTGTTACATCAAAACTTAGGATTTTTCTTACACCAACTTGTCTTCACTATGTCATTTTGTCGAAAGTTCAGACATCTTACTTAGCCTTGCATAAATGCTTTTTCCCTTGAATTCTTTCCAGATATTTCTTACTTGACTCTTTTTTTATAGTTTCTGCTTCACTGGGTTATCTCGTTATTCTCCCCAAACTTGTCATGATCGTGTGTTTTCCTATGTTGCCTCTTACCTAAGAAAAGAACAGTTGAAGGTCTTTGTTCTTCCTTATCTCACTTCATGTCATTTTCCAAGACAACTTTAATTCATGATTTTCTCCTCCATAACTTCCCCAGTGAACATCCAATTTGTACTTTTAATCATAAACTTTAGTCATTTCCTTTCAATATTTTTTCTATAGTCACTATGTACTGTTATTAACTTAGTGCTGTGTGTATCCTCCCATCCAGTTAAATCATAGGCAGTAGGGGACCCATATAATTTAATTGACAGATATCATGAATTCTCAATATTTGCTGAATAAATGATTATGAGTATATGCAATTGACCTATTTTCCTAGCATACAACCCAGCCACAATTATTTAATCTTTATTTCCTCTAAACGGATCCATTTGTGAATTCCATATGAAGTGTAACAACAAAGAGTGTTGATTTTTCCTTTAAATTATTATTAAAGTATTCAGTTTAACCACTGGAAACATTTATTGAGGCCCAAATGGTCCCATCGTTTAAAATGGTGGAAAGGAAATTTCATTCAATTCTGTGGTTATCAAACAGGCCATTAGACTTTTCTTCTGTCAGTGCTTATGTTCCTCATTCAGAAAAAGAGACTGTACTGGCTTGCCATAA
Organism: Talpa occidentalis; assembly: GCF_014898055.3. Classification (NCBI taxonomy): domain Eukaryota; kingdom Metazoa; phylum Chordata; class Mammalia; order Eulipotyphla; family Talpidae; genus Talpa; species Talpa occidentalis. The sequence goes on along the minus strand of NW_023604741.1, from coordinate 4,285 downwards.
TGAACAATAGAAATAGAACCTGTTTGTTCTTTAAAATCTGTTAAATCAATCATATGGAGTTACTGGGTTTGAATATCACCATGGACTGTTGAGAGCTAAGCCCAACATGCCCACAAGTTCCCATCTGCATGATCCTAAATAGGATATTCCTAGTAACTAAGTTTTTAATAGCCATATGACAGGGAATATGTATAGTGCTCTTTTCAAAGAAGTTGGAGAAAAAACATTTCCCAGAAAACACATAGTAAATCCAAGACAGGGTCTAATATGAAAAGATTACTCTTTTTCTCCTAATTTAAATGTCATAGAATTTGTTCTGTCCCTAAATGTAAATGAACTAAATACCCTAAAGAGATCTGCAAAATAAATGTTTTCTTTATTTCAGTTCTGCATTGGCACTCTTTTCAGTAGGAGGAATAAAGTTGTAATTTATTCATTCTTTTAATAAATACATATTGAGCTACTACTCTAGATTACAATCTCTTCTTTTCTACCAATTCAGCATTTATCCTTGAATAAGGCAATTGTTATTCATCTCCCAAACACATTCACATATAGATATTACTGACAGTTATAGACTTATCTCCTTTCAGTCAACACTAGCATATGCTTTAATTCCAGATCTTCAGCAGTTAGTGTAATCTTTATTTTCTAATTGAAGTATACTTTATATAGAGAGAATGCACCATTCATAATTATCAGCAGGGAAACACATCATGGAATCATCAACCAGTTGATCAAATCTAGTAAAGAGAAGCTCCAAAACTCTCCTTGTAAACACACCTAAACTCCATACTCATTATGTAAAAGTACATCTTTCTAACTTGCCTGTTTTTTAAATTTCTCAAAGTCTAGTTCTTGGAATTTCCCAAAACCCCATTTTGTCATTTAATGCCCTTAAACTGCTAATCCCAATTATTTTAAGATCTATGATTGATTACTGCAATATCTAGCTCACCAGTGGGTATATTTGTAGTGTCTGCTTTTTTTGTTTGTTTTGTTTTGTTTTGTTTTTTGCTCATTTGGTTCTAAGTCCTAAAATAGTTGAAAAAATTTTAAGTGTCAGATATTATGTATGAAAAGTTGAACTGCTGTTTTAAAACTTTTGACAGTGTTACTTTCCTCCAGATTCAATTTTCTCTGGCTTCTGGAATATAATTTGAAACTGTATATTCTTTTTATGCTGAAGGTTATTTTACTTGAATTATTAAAATACACATTTCTTCTTGTGGATAGAAAAAGTGCAGTTCTTTCTAAATAGTCAGGTATGCTTCCTTCATTGGGTAAAAAAAAAAAAAATAAGATTGATATATTTATTTATAAAAGCACTGGATACAGTCAGAAGTGTGGGAGGGTGAGAGAATTCACCAGAGCCAGAGCGGGGAACAGAATAGGCAGACCGATGAAATATACTGCTGAGGGGAGCAGCAGGCATGGTAGAAGAGGTCTGTCGCGCCATGTGGGACCCTTGCCGGTGGCCGGGGATTGAACCGGCGCTGCAGAGGCTGAGGGCAGTTTCGCAGCCCAGTGCTCAACCGCTGTGCCACCAAGGGAGGCTCAAGGGGAAATGAAAATTGTATGAACAAGAGTTCTCTGCTTGATGCTGAATACCAGAAAACAGTGTTAAGTGTTTGATTCCACAGAAGTCTTTCTATCTTCTCTGCCTTCCATCATCGTTTAGCTCTTTCTTTCCTCACATAAATATTTGGTTTTATTATGTTGCTCTTAATTACATTTTCTCAAATTGTTTGTGGAAGTAGCTGACCTGGAAATATCAAATAAATAAGCATAATCATGTGGGAATTAAAGCCTTGTGAACATTTCAAGGTTATACCACCAAGTAATTTTAATTTTGTGGAGTTCATTTATTTGTTTTGATCTTATTTGGTTTGCTCAATATTACCACTTAGTAATGATGTAGTAATAGCATCTTCATTATTTGAAGAACCACTCCTCTCCTACTTGGTGGTTTAGGTGGGCGTCTTGGTTTCCTAGGGCTGCATAACAAAGTACCACAAACTAAGTGACTAAAGATAATGAATTTTTTTCTGTTATAGTTCTAGGAATCAGAAGGTCAAAATTAAGGTGTTGACAGAGTTGTTTCCTTCTTGGGTGCTGAGAGGGAGAATCTATCCCGTACCTTTCTCCTAGTGTGTAGTGGTTGCTGGCCATCCTTACCTTGTAGATGCATCACTAAAATTACTGCTTACATCTTCACATGATATCTGCCCTGTGTATCTTAGCATTATCTTGTGTTTGTATACGTCAGTCTCCATGCCACTTCTCATGAAGACACTGGTCAGATTAGATTAAGGGCCCACCTTTCTCCAATATGGCCTCATTTTTACTAATTACATCTACAATGAACTTATTTCTAAATAAGGTCACATTTTCAGGTTCCAGAAAGACATGAATTTTGGGGAGACACTATTTAATCCAGTATATTGGGAGGACACTATTTAATTCCAGCCCTCTGGTTATAGCATTAGCCAATGAGACTACTTCCCTGGGATTTTATTTTGGAAAACTAGTAGAAAGAATGTCTCTCTCTCTCTTCTAAAATCACCATAAAAGAGGCAATGTAAACCTGAAATCTTTTTTGGTAATGCTTTAAGAGGATGAGGCTGGGGCCTCCCCGGTGGCACAGTGGGTTGAGCACAGCACTGTGAAGCAGTCCGCAGCCTTTGCAGCACAGGTTTGATTCCTGGCCAGCCAGGGAGATGCCCACATGTTATGTCAGACCTCTCCTGTCTCACCTGCTGCTTCCCTCAGCAGTGCTTTCAGTCTGTCTGTCTGTTCTGCTCCCCGTTCTGTCTCTGGTGAATCCTCTCACCCTCCGGCACCTCTGGCCTGTACCCCAGCTATTGTATAAATAAATAAATCTTTAAAAAAAAAGAGGATGAGGCTAATGTAAAGAGAAAAACAGCATTTAATTATGGGAGAAGAGAAACTATGGGATGCAGGATGAAAGAGAGAAAGATCTGGAATTTCTTAAACTCAAAGTAGAAACAAATAAAGGAGTTTATCTATGAGGATATTTTTGCTGCTGAAAACTGTTGTTTATTAGGTTATTCATTTGTTCTAATAGTGCAGTTTTTCAACAGAACCAAGAACAGTTCACCATACTACAATTTGAATCTTAGGGACAGGGCAAGCAGAGAGAAGAAAATGTGTGTGAATTGAAAAATATATTCAATATACCTATTATAATACAAATTTCATAAAGCTAAGATAGGCAGGATTGCAATCTTTGGAGTTTGTTTCCTAGATTTTATTTTTCAAACACCTAAATGTGTTTCAATGATAGAATACTTAAATGATTTGTTATGTGCATCCTGAATGTTATGCTATCAAAATTATAGTACAGATCTACATGTATCTGTATAAAAGGGCTCTATTTTTTTTAAAGATTTATTTATACAAGCACTGGGGTACAGTCAGAAGCGGGGGGAGGGTGAGAGAGTTTACCAGAGTCAGAGCGGAGAGCAGAGCAGGCAGACTGACGAAGTACACTGCTGAGGGGAGCAGCGGGCAGCAGGAGAGGTCTCCGTGCCATGTGGGACCCTCGCCCTGCAGCCGGGGATCCAACTGGCGGCGCAGAGGCTGGCAGCTTCGCAACCCAGCACTCAACTGCTGCGCCACTGGGGAGGCTAAAAAGGCTCTATTAAGTAAAAAATAATTCATGGGACAAGATAAATTTTTGTAAAGATTTATTTATTTATGCATATAAGAACTGGGGTACAGGCCAGAGGTATGGGGGGTGAGAGGATTCACCAGAGACAGAGTGGGGAGAAGAACAGCAGAACAGCATATCCACTGAAATATGGAGGGGAGCAGCGGGAAGGATGGGAGAGGTCTGCTGCGCCATGTGTGTAACTCCCTGTCCAGCAGGGGATCAAACTCTCCTGCTGCAGAGGCTGCAGATAGCTTCAAAGTGCTGTGCTTAACCCTTTGTGCAACCGAGGAAGCCCAAGATAAATATTGATACCTACACACACACTTAGAAATGTATACTGGAATGATATATAAAACTTGTAGTAATTACAGCTAGGACATGAGGGGATGGAGAGAGGATTTCTAATTTTGTCTTCTATGTATTTACTTTCTTTTCGTATCTCTATATTCACTTACTCCTTGCATTACTAAAATCGGATAGATCATCAATCAAAAGGAAATCATCTTGGCTTCTTGAAAAGGCTGCATGTTCCTTTATGTGAAGTGCTCCTATAATTACAGGGATAGTTGCCCTTTGAAGAGCATGTATGTGTGTCACACACCTAAGTAC
>NW_023604739.1:0-1124 GCF_014898055.3 Talpa occidentalis | reverse complement strand
GGCAGGATACAAAATCAACACGCAAAAGTCAGTAGCCTTCCTATACACAAACAATTAAATCTGAAGAAGAAGAAATCAAAAAAACCACCCCTTTTATTATTCGAAACAAAAAAATCAATATTGGGATAAATCTAACAAAAGATGGTAAAAGGACCTATACAAAGGAAACTATTAAAACACTGTTAAAAGAAATAGAAGAAGACACAAAGAAATGGAAAGACATTCCCTGCTCATGGATTGAAGAATAAACATTATTAAAATGGCCATCCTACAAAAGCAATATACAGATTCAATGCTCTTCCAATCAAAATCTCAATTGTCATTCTTCAAAGAAATAGAACAATTATTTGATGAAATTCATATGGAATCACCAAAACCCGGAATAGCCAAAGCTCTACTGAAAAAAAAGAAGGGAATGGAGGCATCACACTCCCAGACTTCAAACTATACTACAAGCCATTAATCATCAAAAACTGCATGGTATGGAACAAGAACAGACATACAGACCAATGGATCGAATAGAAATCAGAAATAAACCCACAGATTTATGGTCAACTAATCTTGACAAAGGAGCAAAGACTATGCATTGGAGCAAGAAAGTTTGTTCAATAAATGGTGCTGGGAAAACTGGGTCGCTACATGCAAAAGAATGAAGCTTGACCACTACCTCACACCATGCACAAAATCAACTCAAAATGGATTAAAGAACTAGACATAAGACCTGAAACCATAAAATATATAGAAGGAAATATAGGCGAAACACTACGGATTTGCCTCAAGGACCATCTTTACGACACATCACCCAAAGCAGTGATAGTGAAGAGAAAGATAAACAGCTGGGACTACATCAAATTAAAGAGCTTCTGCACAGCAAAAGAGGACAGTAACAAAAACAAAGAGAAACCCCACCAACTGGGGAAATTTTTGCACCCAACACTAATGATAAAGGACTGAATCACAAAATCTGCAAAGCTGATGAGACTCAGCAAAACAAAGGAAAATAATCCAGTCAAAAAATGGGCAGAAGAGCTAAAAAGAAACTTCTCAAAAGAGGAAATGCAAATGGCCAACAGACATATGAAAAATGTTCAACATCACTTGTAATCAGGGAAATGCAAATCAAA
>NW_023604738.1:0-1128 GCF_014898055.3 Talpa occidentalis | reverse complement strand
GGGAGCATTCAGATCACCTATTTCCCAAAATTCAGATGTAGCAATAGAGGGTGAGCTTACATAAATCCCAGCGTGAAGCCAGCAGAAGTAGCTGTGACTCCCATAATGAGCTATTCAGAGACTGAGAAGAGTACTGGTGGTCCTTCTAGAAAATCAGGTCTGCGTAGATCAGAGTCAGGGGTGGGAGTAGGTGGAGGGAGGCAAATATTTCTCAATAACAAAAGCAGCAGTGAAAATAACAAATTTGATGTTGGAAATAGGACAATTATAAATAAACCCGGTACAAGTTCTCCCAAACAAAGGTTGCCTTGTGAAAAACCCTGTCAGTTAACGAGATGCTTAAGTGACAGTATCAGGCAAGAGGAGAAAAATGTTGGCAGCGTGCGGGAGAGGTTGAAGGCCGATTCTGTTGTGCCCACGTTAGTTTCCTAATTTGGGTAGTTTCTCTCACAAGCTCCTTATTTGAAGACAGCCTTGGCAGTGTTATGATTAGAAACATAATGCATTCCACATGTGCCTGGAAGCTCAGAGGCCAAATTCAGAGTTTTTAGTGAAGACTGCCAAGGTGGCCCCCTGAAAAGCCACCTTGCTGTGACCCTGGATCAAGTCACAGCTTCCCAGGGCAGCAGTGAATAATGACCCTTAGTGGGGGCAGGGCAGATTTCCCTCTTCTCTGTTCTCACCCTAGTTCAGGACTGTGGGAGGAGGAACAGAGAGGAGGACTTGGGAACATGGAGGAATTCTTTGGCTTTGTGACAGGGTGCTGAAAAACTGGGAGCAGAGAGAGGCTTCATGCATCCTTTGTCTCTATTCTGGTCACCTCACGTCATCCCAGGACCCACTAGTTGCTGTGTTAATACTGCACAGTGGGGCAATCCCTCCTCACTGGCCAGAGCTGTGTATGAGGAAGAGGCAGAGCCTTCAACTGAAATTGCCTGGTTTAGCTCCTTCCAAATTTAGCATTGGGAAGAATTAGCATCTTCAACCTCGGTTTTCTCAGCTGTAAAACAGTCCTGATTCCCTCAGGACTAGGGTGAAGAGCAGAGGAGGCGATGAGAATTGTCTCAGAAGGTAACCAGCCAAGAGTCTTCAGCCTCATTTCTTAGTGCCCCTTGTCACTCAGAATCT
>NW_023604737.1:0-1128 GCF_014898055.3 Talpa occidentalis | reverse complement strand
CAGCCAAGAACTCAGAAGGGAAGAGGTAAAATCACTTTTCCTCCCCTACCATGGGCAATTTTATAACACTTTATTTCCAAGAATAAATTTTTTTAAGGGATTTTTTTTTAAAGATTCATTTATTTATACAAGCACTGGGGTACAGGCCAGAGGTGTGAGAGGTGAAAGAATCCACTAGAGACAGAGCAGGGAGCAGAACAGGCAGAAGGACCAAAATACACTGCTGAGGGGAGCAGCGGGCAAGACAGGAGAGGTCTGCCGCACCATGTGGAATCTCCCTGGCGGGCCAGGAATCGAACCAGCACCGCAGAGACTGCAGACAGCTTCACAGCGTTGTGTTCAACCCGCTGCGCCACCGGGGAGGCCCAAGAATAAATATTTTTAATCAGTGAATAGGGAAAGAATAAAAACAAGAGTGGCTGAAAGAAAGAAAATGGCTTAGTACACCCTGGATATCAGACACTGAAAATAACCAGGAAGCTGATGCAGGGGTGCTCCTGCTAGGCCTGCAGTCCTGGCTTCTCCTCTTCCTTCCATCTTGCTTCTCCTCCTCTTCCAAGGGATTATTAGAATAGATTTTCCCTTCAAATGGAAGCTGTAGCAAGTAACCAGAGAGAATGCCCACAGGGGACACAATCCTCACGTGGCGCCAACGCGGGCAGCCACCCAAGATGCCACCTGGGCCTGTTGCTAGCCAGCAACCTGCTTGCCCTGTTAGCATAACTTCAGAACTACCCAGTGCATTCAAGAACAGTAGGTTTTAAAGGCGAGATCCCTAGAGCTTGCAGTCTGCTTGTCCACCATCAGGTCTGGATTCACCTTCTTCAAGATATCCAGGGCCGGGTGTGCCTGCCCTGTCTTCTTCCCCTTCCAGCAGAAGGGTGCATGGCTCCCTGCAAATGTCTCTTACTGGCTAAGCAATCTCTTTACTGACCAAGAATTAGATACTCTGCCTCCAAGAGACAATCCCTGGCATGAATAGCTCCACCCTATATGCAAAAGTGTTTGGGATTTGGGCTTACAAAGCTGTTCTTGTCATATGGAGCTGGACAGACTCAGGATCCCCCATCTTTTTGAAAGGCACCTTGAGCCTAGAAAGTTTGGAAACAATCACCAATCTCCTTGACC
>NW_023604736.1:0-1128 GCF_014898055.3 Talpa occidentalis | reverse complement strand
AAAACTTACAGTCTTTGGATCCAGCATGCTGAGAAAACATCTAATGTGTTTGTCCTCTACTCTGCATTGGGAGCCACTTTCAGTAACAACATAGGAGCTAAAAGCAATCCTTTTCTCCCTGTTCAATCTTCTTGTCTGAAAAGCTCTTCTTCCTTCAGGCTTTCAAGATGAGTGGATTTATAAATGTCAGCCCTCTATTTTCAGAATTACAAAGCCCCATTACAAAGGTTGCATACAAAACTTAACAAAAGTCATGTTCTGTAACTGAAAAACTGTATCTTCACTTTCATGGATGTTTTCCCAACCAGCTAACATGGCCACTGAACTTGATGTCCTGTTCTGAACTTAAGCTCTTCACACATTTCAATCTTGTCCACCAAGGTTATTAACTATTGATACAAAAGCCATCTCCTGAATGATTTTCTGGTGCACATTTAGCACCAAATCCTTTTTTTAAACATTTATTTGTTTATTTATGCATACAAGAGCTGGGGCACAGGCCAGAATGTGGAGGTGAGAAATTCACCAGAGACAGAGTTGAGGGCAGGACAGCAACTGACTGAATAACACTGCTGAGGGGAGCAGTGGGCAAGACAGGAGAGGTCTGCCTCACCATGTGGGTTGCTCTCTGGTGGGCCTGGGATCAAACTTGTGCTGCAGAGGATGTGGATTACTTCACAGTGCGTGCTAAACCCTTGCGCCAACAGGGAGGCCCCCAATTCTACCAAATTTACAGTGTTTTGGACCATCAAATATTTTTTTTTTTCATAATTCAGGCTCACTGCTGAAAGATAATGAGAACATCAACAAAACTGTCTTTCATTTTCCTAGGTGCAGTCCTTTCTGTGACTCAGTCAAAAAAAAAACAAAAAAAAAAAAAAAACAAAAAAAACAAACTACAAAGTAATTTTGTTTTCTCCATTGCTTTTACATGGTTTCTCCTACTAACCATGGATACTCCTACTAACTCCTGCAAATCAAACTTCATTAGATGTTCAACAGTTCTCAGGATTCTGGGAAGCCCTTGTTCAGCCCTCTGCTAGGTAAAAACAGCCCTTTATTCAAGGTGCAAAACCGCAGCACTACCTGCCTCATAGCATTCAGCAACAGCTCTTATCACCAGAGACC
>NW_023604735.1:0-1134 GCF_014898055.3 Talpa occidentalis | reverse complement strand
ATAACCAACCACCCCTTTCTCGGGCACCGAGACCCCACCAGGTACTAAGTCCCCCTCAGAGGCACCGAGTCCCCCCAGAGTCCTCCCAGGGGTCCCCTAGGCACCATTGTCTGTGGTCCCCTGGCCGCCTCTGCCCTATTTCCCCCTAAGTCTGGGTAAGCGAGGGTTCGTGTGAATATTCGCTCATTTGCCTGAATGCGCCCCCACAGGGGCGGCCCTGGGGATCCCGTTCATTCTCTTACACCCTACACATGGGGCACCCCAAGGTGCACCAGTCTGGGCACATCAACTGACAACTGCCCTGTGTCTAGGACAACAGGTCTACACAAAATCCCACGTTTAAAAAAACGAGATTTTCCAATTATACTTAAAAGTGTAAAGTGTGGTGCATTCCCTAAATCCAACACCTTTGAAATTTTAAACATCACCAAGAAAAACAAGAGTTTAGTAGGCTTTTTATAACAGATAACTGATTTTAAAATAGGTCATGGAAATGTCTGTTTCCAAAATTATTTTGAAATAAATTATAAGATCTGACGTTGCTTCGGTGGTAAATACCTTTGCTTGCGTGTCTAAACAAAATCATCTTCTAAGCAACCGCAACATCATCCCAACAGAATGAATCTTCTTAACCCTGTACAATCCATACTCAGGTTCCCTTGTTCCACCCCTAAAAGTTTGAAAACTTGATTTATTTGAAATAATTTAAGCACCAGGGATCTGCGGGTGTATAACTGGAGGAGGAGAGTCCAGACCGGGAGGGCTGCTCAGCTCAGCTCAGCTCTGCTCAGCCAAGGAACCAGGGACTGTTGGGCTTTTGGCTTCCGTTTTAGCATCACCTGCACTGGCTCTGGCACACAGTAGGTCCTCAGAAAACCTCAGGGGAAATGAGTAAGTGGGGAAAGCCCTGGCCTGGCCCTGATGCCCAGGGCCTGAATCTCCCGTGTACTCTGGATGTCACCCGGGCTTCAGCACACAGTGGGCCCTCAGGAAGAACGAGTCCTGGGGTGAAAGGATGCAGGTGAGCATCCACAGCAGTAGCCCTGGGGTCCCTCCAAGTCAGAAGGCAAGCGTTCCGGTTCTTTCCTGCGCCCGGCCATTGGCACACAGTAGCCCGCTGGGAGGGCCCAAGGA
>NW_023604734.1:0-1134 GCF_014898055.3 Talpa occidentalis | reverse complement strand
AAACAAAGATAAGGAGCAAGGTCTGAAAACAACAAGAAATGAGAGTCCCTAATATTATTGTTAAATAATGTAATTAACATTAACATAATATCAGAAACAATGGAGATTGTAAGTGAGAATATTTAAAGTGTTCAAATCTAAAAAGAAAAAAAAAAAAAAAAAGGTCAACCCAGAATTCTATGTCCAGTGACAATATCCTTTGGAAATGAAGACAAAATAAAGACATTTTAAGATGAGAAGAAACTAAGAGAGACTTGCCCTCCAAGAAATGTTAAAGGAAACTCTTAGTAAATATGAAAGATAATTACTTGAGGAATTGTGTGTGTGTGTGTGTGTGTGTGCGCGCTAGTCATCTTAAATGCTTTAACACACATATAACTTGTCTGTGGACTGAATTATGTCCCACACAAAAATTATTATGTTGAGATGCTAACACTCAATCTAACACCCAATACAATAGCATTTTTAGATGGGTCTGTAAGAAGACAGTAGGTTTAGATAAGGTAAGCAGGGTACTGGCATGATGACAGGGTTAGTGTCCTTATACTTAGGTACAGAGAACATTGTCTCTCTCTGTCATATGAGGATACAGTAAGAAGGTGACAAGATAGGAAGAGAGCCTTTCCCAGAGCTCAACCACACTGGAACTTTGAAGTTGGAAGTTTAGCTTCCAGAATTATAAGAAAATGAATTTATGTTGTTTAAGTCACCAGTCTGTGGCATTTTAAATTTACATGGAATTTAAAATACACACATTTGGGCCTCCCTAGTGGCGCAGGTGGTTGAGTGCAGCCCTGTGAAGCTGTTCGTGGCACGCGGGTTCAATCCTGGCCGGCCAGGGAGCTACCCACAAGGCGTAGCAGACCTTTCCTGCCTTGCCCGCTGCTCCCCACAGCAGTGTATTTCAGTCAGTCTGCCTGTTCTGTTCCCCACTCTGTCTCTGGTGAATCCTCTCAACCCCCGCACATCTGGCCTCTACCCTGGTTCTTGTATGCATGAATAAATAAATCTTAAAAAAAAAATAAAACACACATGTTTATGACAACTATGGCAACTGTAACATAAAGAATGGGAGAATGGATAAGGACCTAACATGTTGCAAGTCTTTTACATATTTTGGGGGAAAATAGTACA
>NW_023604733.1:0-1138 GCF_014898055.3 Talpa occidentalis | reverse complement strand
TGTTTGCTGCTTTCTAGAACAAACATCTACTCCTTTGTATTGGTTGCTTTTTATGGTATGTCTCTAATTTATGGAAATTCAATTGCCATATTTGAATCTTATCACCAGCTTCTTTGTGAAACTCATTTGTAACATTTTGTAGAAAATCCTATTTCCTTAAAAATAACGGGGCACCTCTTCTAGTACACTGTTAAGTAGGGTTAATCCAAAGAGAAATTTGACGTATTCTTATTTTTAGGTTGAGCATAGCTACTATCAGGTTTAAAAGTATACTCTTTTATCAAATTAGAAAGAAAAATTCCTAGAGCTTTATAAAAAAAATTTATATTCAGTCAAATGCTTTTTTGGTACCTGTTCATATAACGATAAGATCTCTTTACTATTAATCTGATTTATTGTCCTAATATTGTTTTATTGATAAATCAATGATTTTTTTTTTTTAGATGTTTGGGATGATTTAACTTTTTTCTTTCTTGCCTTTGCTTTCTTTCTTCCTTCCTTCCCTGTTTTTTCTTTTCCCACCTTTTCCTTTCATCCTTTGCAATTATGTGAATAACTATCGTTTCCTCTTGTGATATTTATTTGCCTTAGCCTTGGGAAACAAATCCATATTTAACTTACAAAATCAGTTCAGAAGCCTATTGTTTTTTTTTTCCAGTTTTTTAGAAACAATTAACATCTGATATTGCTATTTATTTGGAAAATTTGCATATTCAGCAGGCCCAGGTGTCTTTTCTCCTTACTTTTTATTATATTACAACAGTTTTTTTTCTATTAAGTTCTGCTGGCTTCCCCCCCCCTTACTATAATGAGTCTGTTATAAATCATCTCCTGTTGTTAATTTTTCACTTCAGGGTGGAATAACAGAGATAATAGGTGCCCATAGAGATCTTTTGAAAGAGTTCTCAGAAAACTCACCAGATATTCCACAGGAGGCTAGAGCAACGCGATGAGATCTTGTATTTCCGTTCTAGGTTTGTAAGCGTCTATATTTTATATTTTGAAAACATCCATTTCATTTTGATTATCAAACATTTTAGCAGAGAATTGAAAATAATATTCCTCCATTTGAGTGAAATCAGAGATTTCGGTTTGAAATATAATAGCTCTTGTACTGAACGTTACAAATTTGAGATTT
>NW_023604732.1:0-1139 GCF_014898055.3 Talpa occidentalis | reverse complement strand
GGGGCTGGGATGAAAAGATGCTTCTACTCACATGGATGGCTGCAGGAACCTCTTTATTTTAGGGGAGGGGCTATCTCTCGGAAAGCCTGCGCATTGCACTTTACGTGGATTTGCAACATCCGGTTACTGTTGCATCAGCCTCCGCTTTGGGCGGAAGTGACTCATCTTTGGGCGGAAGCGACCACCACCCCAGGTCCCCCTGCTGGTGTAAGCCTGGTACTGACATCTCCCCCGTTTTTACTTTATTGATGGGGGGGGACCACACTGGTCCTGTCTTAGGTTGTGGCAGTCATACTCACGTGCTTACCGTCATAGCCACCCACTACCAGGATCCTAGGTAAGGTAGTGGAGCTGTCTTAGGTTGCTACGGGTACACCACCATCTTACCCGTCATTGGCCTACAGGTGGTCAAGGGCAGTGTTTATCCACACCCTGGGATTTTCAGTGGGCTGTAATGGAGAATAGCGCACGTTTTGGAGAGCTACTTGCAGATTTTTCGTCTATTCCACTGCACCACGTCTATTCCACTGGCACCACAGGATGTAGAAAATGATTTCCAGGCAGAAGAGGATTGTACCTAGGAGTGATATTGCTTCCCCCAAGGATTTTGTACTGAAGCACGGATGTTGTTAATGGTTAGAATTTGATTAGCCAATTGTGTAGTAAAATTGAGAAAGTTTGGTTCCACGGGCCGCGCAGGTAGGCATTAAGGGTGTGAACTTGAAAGGAATAGTTGAAAAGGATGGCAGTTGTAACACACATGAAGGCATAGGTAGGAATACAAGGAACATGAACAGTTAAAGTCAGTAAGTCAATTTCTTCCTGTATTAAGGAAACTTGTGGATTCAACTGTAGTAGTCTGACTGCGAGATGGTTGTTAATGGAATTTAGTGTGAGAAAGGTGCTGGAAACTCTGGAGTAGTCCAACTGGAGATGGTTGTTGGTATCTGCATTGAGTACGAAGTTGGATAGATCTAGGCCACTGACCACTGCGGCCGCAGCTGCCAGCGTCGAGAAGATGGAGATCAAGGCGCCAACAACCGATGCCGGACCTGCTTATCGATTTCAGATGATTACCTGAGAAGTAGACTCAGACACATTGACAGGCATAATAATGACCTTAGGGAAACACATGACAG
>NW_023604731.1:0-1140 GCF_014898055.3 Talpa occidentalis | reverse complement strand
CCTTTGCTAATACTCACCTTAAAGGCTGAATCTAGGATGTATGATGATAAAACAAGGTGACTGCTAAAAAAACAAGAAATAGAAGAGTTTAGGGAAATGGCTCTTAAGAAAAATCAATCATTTGCTTTAATATTACTGGGACCATGGAGAATAATTCTGGAGACTTCTCTTTGCTCATTCAATGAACACGTACAGGAAGTCTAACGCTAGAAGCCCAAATGGAAGGAGTTAGGGCTACACATGGGAACAAGTGGACCTGGTCATGTGTCCTTGGGGGACAGATAAGAGGATGCCACTAATGTCAGGCTACAAACCAAGTGGCCACACCAGGGGGCTTGACTGAGCTGCATGGAAATAGGGAGAGGTCTCAGTGTGATAGGAGAAAGGGAAGCTGCTGAGCTGAGAAAAGGTGGAAGGCTGAGCTGAGGCAGGGCTCAGTGAACCTCTGACCACTGCCATCAAAGGAGGGAGTCAGCTTGAACTCCTCCTCATTCCTTGTCACCCTGGATTAACTACGCAGGCTGATTTCTATAGCTCAGTGGCGGCAGGCTTTCTGGAGCTTCCCTTTCAAACACGAGGGCAGAAGGCTCTTCTGTTCGAAGCCCACAGCATCTTCCTGGGTAGCTGCTGAACATCATCAGGGAGCAGCAAGCATCCCCTCTAACAGCCTGCCAGAGTGGGTGTGTGGCACAAGTCAGCGTGGGGGGCTTGCCTCTTACATCTGTAAGGTTACACGTTCCAGGGTTAATCACCTCATCAGCCGCAGACTTGGCTTTGACCCCTAAGGCCACTCATCCCACTGCCCACCAAGAAAATCCTGGCCCATCTTAGCTGGGCCTGCCCGGGGCACACCTGGCCCTTCTGTCTTGTCTCACCCTTTTGTAAGGCTCGGGCTGCCAAGAGCAATCATTCAAGGGGTACCGCTTATTCAATTGTTAAACACACCAATCTTCTCTTTAAATGAATAAACATAAAGCGCTGACAGTGCAGGGCACTCCCAGTTAGCGGTTATTATTATTATTACTCTTTCTCCATTAGGATTTAAAGGACAGTTGACTCTTGAACACTGCTCGTTTGAATTGAGGGGTTCACTGTTAAGGGACTTTTTTCTACTCATTGGTTCCATATTCAGGGATTCAA
>NW_023604730.1:0-1140 GCF_014898055.3 Talpa occidentalis | reverse complement strand
TGAGCTCAAACCACACCTGTGGGAGGAAGCCACTCTGGCCAACATCCTGCAGGTTCAAGTGAGGGTGCGAAGGCAGCAGCAGCCCTGCCTGGGGAACCAGCCCCTGCAGGGATCCTGCAGCACAAGCAGAGACAACCCCGGTGTCTGCTTCTCTCCAATCAGCAACTTGGCTGGGCTCTGGCCTGTCCCATGGGCTGCAGGGGAGCCCGGCTGTACTCCTTGAGAAGCGGCTAGAGATGCGAGAGGACAGGCCATCAGCCACACACCAGATTGCCACTTGCCTTTTCAAACAGACCACATGCTAGAGCCCTGAGCAGAGACCAGCCTAAAATAGGGGGCCCTTGGGATTCTGTTCCTCAAATGAGGCAGTTGCAGATGCCAGGTCAGACTGCTCGTGGTCCAAATCTAGCCCGTGTGGTCTCCTCCAAGGGCCACCTGACCCTACCCGCCCAGCCGGGCCCATGCACCAGCCTGGGCCACTCACCCTCGGACAGCTCCTCCAGGGATTTTGTGTACTGCAGCCAGTTCCTTTGGACATGTGCCCCAATCTCAAAGTTGCAGGTGCACTTCAACCTGGGCTCTGTGCTGGGACAGATCCCACACTGGGCTGTGGGAGGACAGTCGGGGAATTGCACTCTCTGGATCTCTTCACCTTCCTGGACACAAAAGACCTCCTGGGAGTAAACAGACACACCTGCTGGGTAGCAACCAGCTGGGGCAAGAGGGAGCAGCCATGACGGTTTGGGTCCCACCACCAGCCAGGCTGGTTCTGGTGTAGACATGAGCAGACTCCTGGGTGGGCCAGACCCTCCTTCCTGGAGCACGCACACACTCACTCTCACGCACGCACACCCGCACTCACAGGAAGGGAGGGGTGGGGCATCAGAGCCCTGGCGTGGTCTGACCTGTCCCCAGGGCCCCCCTAGTTACCTCAGGGGCAGTGCTGGTGCTGGCCGAGGCGTACGCACAGGCTCCTCATGCCTTTCAGCAGAGTGTGACACGAGTTTCGTGGACCTTTTTGGGTCCACTGCGGGGAGACCTGGGCAAACAGCAAGAAAACGTGGGGCCGGTCCAGGCCCACCAGCAAGTGAGCTGGGTCAGGTTTGTTCAGAACCAACTGCCTGGGGACCAGGTTCCGAG
>NW_023604729.1:0-32977 GCF_014898055.3 Talpa occidentalis | reverse complement strand
CTCTTGGGTGGGGCAGGGAACCTCCCCCTTTCCTGGGGACCACCCTGTTACAGCAGTGGTGGGCAGCATGCATGCAATGGGGTGATTAAAATGGGGGCGTGAAGGCCCTCCGGCCAGGCACCCCAAGGAGGCACTCCCCAGAGGGATCCTTAATTTCCTGCAGGCCTGGTTTTGGGTGTGGTCTTGTCTTTCCAGCTGGTGGAGGGTCAGGCTTTCCCAAGCTCAGAACCGGGTGGAAGCTTTGGAGTCCCGGGCCCTTAGGGCAGTGCGGTCAGTTCCGGGCTTCAGACACGATTCTCTGATTTCTTGCTCAGAACTCTGCTCCCAGACGTCTCAAGCTCCCCACAGCGGTGTGACGGGAAGGGCACAGGAGACATGAACACGGCGGAGGCCGCCCGCGGAGAGCAGAGTCCCGGCCCTGGCTGTCTGGCTCGGGGTGAGTTCTGACTTGGGGCGAGCTCTGACTCGGGGAGAGCTCTGGCTCTCAGCAGACACAAGAGGAATCCCCCCAAGAAACTGTCCCTCACGAAAACCTCACATTTTCTGTTCTGTGATTTTTCCTGTGCGCGCCATGGCCTGCAAGAGTTTTCCTTTGTCGGGAGTTTTATTTCTGTCAGTCTAGACTCAGAGCCCGGTTATCCGGAACTAGCCTTCCTTCCCTTTTGGGGCCTGATTCCACACGAGGGAGACGCAGTGGAAGCTGATTTGAAGAAGTGAAAACCGTGCTGGGCACGCCAGGCCCCGCGGCCCTCCCCGACGGAGCCCAGCGCCTCCCAGGAGGCGGCGGTGAGTCCCGGGGCATCTCCCTTCGCAGCAGGCAAAGCTCACGAGAACATCAAATTATTTCCCAAGAAAGTTATTAAAATCCACCCTGTGAGTCTCTGGTGGCTCGCTGCTCGCCCCGGTGTTTGGTGTTTGGGCGACCTGACAGCCATCCCCGGCTCGAGCCCCCGCTCCCTGCAGCCTGGAAGCCTCCGAGCTTCTCCAAGTCCACTCGACTCACACGACGGCGCCCCGGCAGCTTCTCCTGGCTTCTCACAGGACAGCGGATGCGCTTCTCATGCGACGTGAAATGCAACCCCGAGGCGAGACCCCTGCTTTTCCGCGAATGAGCGCGGGAAGGTATTTGTTGTTGTCTTTTACGCTCTCAATTCGTAAATCAGTGCTAAATAAGAAAAATCTGTGCCATTTCAAATGAACATAATTTTTTAAAGATTAGTTATGTGGGCATGTCCTCAGAAGACACACAATTGATGTATTGCTGATTAACATGATGTATTAATATTAACATGGTGATTAGGGCACATTAATTAACATGACCCAAGGGAAGGTGGCTGGGGAGCAGTGGCGTTACAGGAAGGGGCGGGGTGAAGCAGGGTGGGGGCAGGAAGATGGCGGGCAGGGGCAGGCTGAGCCCGGGTGGCGAGGGCCGGGGTCCAGGGACCGCCCGCGGGAGCGAGCAGTGAGACATCCCCGACCCAATGGGCTGGATCAAGATGGCGCCACTGAAGACAGCTGGCAGAACCTTCAGAAATCAGACATGAAGGTGCAGGCACAGAAGAGAGATTAACTGGAAAAACATGCATTCGTGAGTCGCCCTTGTCTGTGCTGGAAGGTGCCCTTCCCGGGCCTGCAGCACCAAGAGCACTTTGTCCCTCCAGACAGCAGAGCTGAAGAAACCACGCAGCCCCAGCCAGCTACGCGCCACCATGCTGCGAATTCCAGAACCGCCTGAGGAGCAAGAAAATTCTGCAACGCCGTTTGAGGTGAACACTATCACGTTCTCCGAGCGATGGAAAATACCGAAGGCAAATATTTCCAGAGCTGCGGGGCTCATATGCAGGGAGCAGGGCCCCCAAATCAAGACCATCTGGGACAAAACCGTGAACAGCCGCGGCGTGAGAGGACCAGTAGAAAGGCAGAGGGTGCTTGTGGGGACACCGAGGAAGGGGGCTTTTATTCCTCAAGGCAGCCTTCCCGGGCTGAACACGGGGGAAAGGATTTGATGCTGCCTGACTGAGTTTACCACCTGCGAGACGAAACTATGGCTGCCTCCCATCGCGAGGAAGGAAATAATTGCTTGAGTATAGAGCGTAGTGGAGACCGCCCAAGGTTTAAAACACTAGAGAAATTATATTTGTTATATTATATTATATTATATTATATTATATCATATTATATTATATTATATATTTATTTTATAGATATTATATTATCTATAATATATCTTATTATATTATATAATTATATTATCATATTATATAGTATATTATGTATATTATATAAATATATATTATTGATAAATACATATAATATGGAAATATAGATGTATCTGTGTATGTCACTTGAGGAGTGTGTCTGGTTTACAGGAAACAAGAAAAGGAGACTGAATTTGAAGAGGAAAACCTGTGGCTCCAGCGGTTGGTGGACACTGACCCGGGGGCAGCTGCCGGAGCCCGCAGTCCGCTTGCGTGTCTGCAAATAGGCGCTCACAGAGCTTGGTGACCAGGCAGATGAGGCCTGTGGCCTGCGCCCGGCACTGCGAGAGGCCCCTTCGTGGCTGTGACCACACCTCGATTTCGGAATGGAAAACTCTCCACCTCAAAAGGAAAGCAAGAGCTCACCGATCACTACTGGATGTCCTGTGTCGATGGAGAGTATTGATAAGCTCCCCGGGGCTGAGGGCCCTTGAGAGAGCATTTGGGATCATGAGCCCCACAAAGTAATGGGGGAAGAACCAGCTCTCTTTGATGAGATGGCTGCGCGGTCACCAGGGACTGCGGGGCACTTCAGACGGCCTGTGGGAGGCATTGTGGAAGGAAGACTGACAAAACCCACGTGAATGAACAAGACTCCCCCCGCCCCCCAAGTTTCCTCCACTCTGATGTTTATAATAGGGCCTCACACAAGGGTGGAATCTTCCAGCAGCCGCCTCCGTGAATGCCGAGGGTTTTGAAGACGGATGTTCTCAGATGTGCACTATTTATACCCCGCGTAGTAGACCCACTTACTATTCTACCCCAAGAGCCTCCTGTTACTCAGGCACTGAGCAAACTTTGAAGTTAAGAAAGTTAGGGACTTCAAACGGTTACTCTGGGTTGAGAATACAAGAGTATAATGGGGAATCAGAAGGGACAAAGGCATCTCGTGGTATTTAAATCATCGTTATGGCCCATTTGATGTCTACCTGCTGTTTAGAGACTGAATAGCAAATCGCAAAGGATTTCTAATCTTAGGCCTGGTCTGGCTGCCCACGAGGGTACCTTGGGCAGTTAACAATAGCAGCCAAAGTCTATGAGACACAGTCGGACACGCACCAACGTGGCGTCCTCACACAAGTTGGCTCAGGTACTGGCATTGCAAATGGCCTGTTGGCTAAAACATTCTCTCTCTCACCGATCTAAGTAAGCCAAAAAGCTAGTGATTAATAGGCTCCTTCCCTCCTTCTCCTTCCCCAGGACCCCAGGGCTGTAGTTCTGCCCCGACATTGACACTGTGGACTTGCTCTCTTGGTCACATGGACAGTGTGAGACGCCCTCTTCTCTCTGCTCTGCTGGAGGCATAGAGGGACAGGTGTCCGGGTGTGGGCTGATGCGGAGTATAGACCAAAACCCAGGAGAAGAAGATGCCTAAGGCTGAGAGGGCACTGAGCCCCTTCTGGATTGCTTGGATTCTGACAGGTGCTGGTCTGGAAAAGGGACAGGACTGTGAATAAATGCATGGGGACGTGAGCCTGGGAGCCAGTGTTGAGAAGGATTACAAAGCTCAGTAGGAAAGGGAGCTGTCATCAATTACTCATGTCTGTCACTGCTGCTGAGTGATCAGCTAATGATGTCTGCCACTGGCTGGGATGGAGGAGCAAAGCACACATCACTCTGTCAGAATTCCCATCCATAATGTAAGGCTCAGCTCAAACACCTTCTTTGCAGATATTTCCCAACATTTAGAATTAAGGCATCACCTCAACTCAAAGGAACAGGGTGGCTGTTGTCATTTGCTCATTTTAGCCAATTAATTTGCTACGCTACCTTAAGTGTAAGCTCCGAAGGCAAGTGCTTCTTCTAAATTAGCTCTAGGACCTCCCCCTGCCCGCTCCTACTTCCATGTTCTGAAGCATGCATCCAGGCTTTCTTCAAAGAATGTTTGTCCAGCGCCCAGCATGCCAGGCCCTTGCTGGAGACAAAGTGACAACAGGACTCAGGAGCCCGGTCCAACTGGGCCCAACTGCCTGGAGCTCCCACCTGCAAAGGCTGCCTGTTCTTGGAAGCGTGGCTGGTGAATCTTCCCACTGGACCCACTGCATCCCACTCCTGGCAGGTGACCACTGAGGAATGGGCTGTGGCCGAGGGTGAGTTAGCACCAGGGTCCAGCAAGAGGGGTCCCTGCTGGGTGTGCCTCTGTCCTCAGTGCCAGCTCCAGTGAGGGGCAGCACAGTCAGAGCCAGGACCTGCAGGGACGAGGGCGAGCTGGAGGGGCTGCGGAAGCCCCAGCCATCCTGGCAACCAGTTTGCTAGCAGACCCAGCTGCACATGGCAGTCACGCAGGGTTTCTGGACGGAGCTGGAGAGGTGCCCTTAGCAGGGAAGCAGGTGCTGCGGGTGTCCAGCTGCTCAAGGGCAGCTCTGGGGTGAAAGTCTGTCTCCTGGGTTGGGGTGATGGCACCCTGCTCTGCTGCACCCCTGCACTCCTGAGTGTTGGCCAGGAGGCCTCCGATGCAAAGGGCAAGATGAAGCTGTTGGAATGTCTCACTTCTTAAAGGACGTTAGCCAGCGAATTGAACCTGGATTAGCACAAGCTTTACAAGGCCCTTCTCTGTCCTGGGCGGGCCTTCTCTGGAGGAAGCTGACACAATCTGAGAGTCCCCGACCAAGACAAGACGCTTTCTGACACTGTTGCCTGGGCTCTTGTCCTCCTGGTGAAAGGTACAAACTTTCAGCAGCTGTGAAAGAAACATTTCCTACCTCTGGTTAGGCACAGAGACAGCCGCTGGAAAACTGGATTGTAGGTAGACACCCGCCAAGCGTTTGTTGTACATTTTTGACATCATAGGAAGAATGTTCGCGCTTACAGAGCCCTCGGCACGCCCCCAGCTCTGGGCTGACTGCAGTCAGGTGGGCTGTGCCCTAAGGCCACCCCCCCCACCTGGCGTGGGCTGAAGAGGGCTTCCTCTGGCTGGTGCTGGCAGTTGTTTCTCTCTGTGCTGTCTGATTCCCGCGGGGCTCCTCCAGGAGGCTGGCCTGGTTTCCTGGGGCTCCGGCTTGTGGTTTTTGGCATCAAGAAAGCGCACAACCTTGATGCTCAGAAGATGGTGAGTTAGGCCGGAGCCGCCCCGGCCAAGCCCCCAGCGGCAGACTGGGCTCCTTTGCGCGCTGGGCCCCTCCATGTGGGCTGCACTGGGTCCGCCGCTGTGCTGCTGGCGCCGGGCCCCGCGGGCGAGGTGGAGAGATGCTGTGTCACGGCTCGCTCCCCTCCCGGTCGCCACAGGCTCAGAGTGGCACAGAGCGGTCCTCCTGGAGGGGTGGGCGCCTCGCCCTCAAGCCTCCGCCACCCTCTGCCTCCGGCTCCCGGCCTGCTGCCGTGTCAGAAAGCAGCGCTGGGGCTCTTTGTGAGCTCGTGCGCGTGGGTCCTTCTGGACAGCGCCGAGATGCCTGACCACGGGCTCTTCCGCCTTGGCCCCTGGTCAGCTCCTGGTCCACTGGTGGCTGCTGGGCTTTGCTCCCCATCGGCGACGTCCCATTTGGCGGATGGCGAGGTTCCATGGGGTTTTCTACGACGTCAAGTCATTTCCCACTGGGCCTGGGCTGCGGCACGGCCAGCGTGAGGAGTCGGGGCTCCTGCTGCCCCCCAGCTCAGGTGGTCCTGGGAGACACTCGCGGGCGCCCAGCGCCGACCCCCCCGGCAGGCGGCCTCCAGCTCCCGGGATCTCGGGGACCGGCTCGGCATGTCCCTAAGGTGTGGACACTGCACCGGGCTCTGGGTGTCACCGTGAGCCCGCGTCCCCGCGGACATCCCCCGGGTGGCCTCTCGCCCTTTCCTCTTGGGGCGCGTGTGGATTTTTCCAGACTCTCGATGGACAAAGGCTCAAGAACTGTGGCCCCGCGGGGCACCCACATTGGCAGGCCCGAGCAGGGCGGAGCGGCTCTGTTGCCGGGGCTGGGAGAGGGGCGCCCATGAACCTGATCTTTCCAATCCTGCACTGGACGGACTCGCGCTGCTTTTTGTTTTTAAAGGAATTTATCGCACAACAGCCCGTCGGGACCCTGTGGAAGGAGACCAAAGGCCGAAGTCCCTCGACCCTCTGGCAAGTCGGGCGGTTTTCGTTTGCTCTGCTCCGCGCTCACCTCGGCCCACGCTCCTGCCAAGGTTTTGCTCCGTCGTCAGCCGAGCCCCCTCTGCTTTTGGAAGCAGTGCGCTGTGATGGAGATATCTCTTCTAGACCGTCATGTACCATGATTAAAGATTCAAAATATCATTAATTTCCTTCAAGCTCTATTATGTTTATCATCTATCACCGCGTCAGCACATTCATCACTCCCTTGCTCGCCGCGGGCCTTGGCTTAACTACCCTCTTTTAATAGAAATCTGACCGCCGCGGCCCTTCACTGCGCCAACAAAGACATCCCATTTCATGAGCTGTTGATCCCTCGGAACACGCGAGGACTTAATGGCCTCCTCCGTGGTGGAGACTCTGTGTCAGGTAATGAAAATGGAAGACCAGAGGGGTTTGTGGAAATAGGGAGACATGCCCCTGGCTTCCCTCGGTCCCCGGAGGCTGGGCGTGGTCCACGCCGCAGCGTCTGGAGTCTGGCCACCGTCCTGCATCCCCGGCCAGCCCACCCTGCCAGCAGCGGAGCCGGAGGCAGCGGCTCAGGGGGTGACGCCCGAAGGGGCTCGGTGTGTCCCGCTGGGCAGGAAGCCCGCGGCGTGTGCCCTTGGGGCCCAGGCTGGCTTCCGGCTCAGACTCACCCACTTACCCGACAAGTGCCACTGGGCAACTGATGGCACCTTCCTGGCTCTCGATTCTTCACGTTTGAAATATAAATCCTGTCCATCTCCTGGGCAGTAAATATTTATTGAGCACGGCGCTAGATGCTGGGGAGATAATGGAGCTTATAGATTTGGCAAGAAGGGAGGCAGAGGTTGATCTGATCGTCCTGAAAAACCACGGAGGCACTCGGCGGAGGGGAGGGGACATCCCGCCAGGGGGCAGTCAGCAGACGACCTGGGCTTCTTAAGCCTGTCAGGGAAGGAGTGACCCAGGTGAGGACTGCAGGGAAAGCATTCCCAATGGGGGACCAGAAAGACACATTCTCTGCACTACGAGGAAGCACGGTACCCAGCAGGTGCAGTGGCCAAGGGGGAGTGTGGTGGGAGATGGAATGAAGGGACAGGCGCCATGGGCCATGGTAAAGATGCCCCCGGGGCAAGGAGGGGGCACAGGAGGGTTGAGTGGGCGTGACAATGTGACATGAGCATTAACTGTCCCCTGAAGGCGGTTTGGAGATGGGGTTCCAGGTGCCCTAGAGTTGATGCGGAAAGACCCAGAAGTCGCCGGGGAGCCTGCTCCCTGTTGGGGCTGCGGCTGGCTCAGCACCCAGGACAGAGCAGTGCTGCACGGACGCTTTTCAGTGAACGCGTGACCCTGGTGGTGACTGCAGGATGGGGAGACAGCCACAGATTTTAGAGTGTTTAGGAGGTGAGGTGAACGGTTGTCAGAGCCTGGTCTGGGGGTCCATCACCTGGGCAGCCCCAGTGATTGTGGCTGGGAGCCCACATCCCAGTTCTGCTGGTCTGACTGGCGGGGTGTCAGGGTGCTGTTTAAGAGTTAAAACTTAGTCTCTGCAGTTTGCTCAGCTGAACTATGCTGGGAGACACAAGCGGGATCAGAAAGGGATACTGATGGGGTTGCCATGGGAACCCGGCCGCTGGTCCACGCGACCACTAGGGGGCTACCGAGAATTCTGAGGAATGCGGAAACCTGCGTAGACGACCCCCTGGAACCTGATGTCCCCCAGACAGCAACTGGCAGAGACCAACCCCCGGTCATGAGAGAGCCCGCAAAAACAGGTTATAAAGGGGAGCCCCAAACCTTTCACCCCACACGTGGGTGTGTCCCGCCTCGCCCCCTGCTCCCTTGTGGGGTATTTTGATAAATCCGCCTTTTCTGTTCTTCATGCTGTCTCTGTTGAATCTTTTCACCCCCATGCCTCTGGTCACACCCCGATATTAGACCCCTGGAATGGGGCGGCTGGAGCCTGTTGACCATCCACAGGAGTCTAGAGGGGCCATTCTCACATGGCCCAGGGGGACACTGTGAGCAACCCCCTTGCGTGAGCACAGCTCGGTGTCTCCTGACTGGCATCTAGCCCGCACCCCTGGCCGGACTGTGCTCAGGTCAGAGGGGAAGGTCAAGTCACCTGGTGTCACTGGAGCTCGCCGCCTCAGCAGGGGGTAGGCAGCAGCTGGGCTGGTCTCTCCCTGCTGCTCCCACAAGTCAGTTGTGGCAGCTGCGCCGCCTCAGAGCCCTTTCATGTAACAGCAGCACCCCCTGGACTGTGGAATGGACCAATCGGAGGCGAGCTGTGAGCTTACAGGATTGAAAATGGTCCAATCAGACATGTAGGTGGGGCGCCCTGAAAGAGGAGATAAGCCGGGGTTGGAGGGAGCTGAGGGAGAGAGATGCCAACTGTGCTCCTGCTGCGAAGAGAGAAGAAAAGCAGCATCCAGCATCCGGCCTCCAAGGAGGAAGAGAAGTGAAGACCTTTGCAGAGACTGGACCTCAGTGCTGTCCAGCACCCCTGCTGACCGGTGGCATCACTGATGCTCTCTGGGTGAGGCGGCCCCACGGTGGCCACGGTGAGCTCCATGTCTCCCCGTGTGTAAGATAAACCTGGGGTAGTTGTTCCTAGAGCCCGAGGTCTCCGGCAATTGTGCGCGTGGGTGAGCCCCACAGACAGGGACCTGTCTGCCCGCGGGTCCTGGCCACGGCCCACGGGCCCCTACCATGTGGGTGTTGCAGTGCTACAGCCCCTGGGGTTTGGCCTTTGGCCTCCTGGGGCTCTCTGGTGGCCCTGGCCCCGGAGCCCGGGCAAGTGGGTGGCTGCTCCGTCCTCCACTCTGGCCTCCTGCCCGGCTGCCCTGCCCGCCGTTTCAGCCCCACGGGACACGGGAGCGGAGCCCCCCAGGGTCAGGGCAGTGGGCTGAGCGAGGCTCCTCAGCCTCACTTTCTCCTAAAAACCAGGGTTATAAAGTCGACTTTGCTCGCCCACTTCCCACGCGGCCCTTCGCCCCGGGTCCCTGCCAGCTTTACCCGCAGGTGGCCCGGCCAAGGCTGCGCACCATGTGGGCCAGACCAGTGCCCAGGGCAGTAGCTGGCCGCACCCCGCCTCTCCCCGCAAGTCCTTCACCTCAAGGCCCTCGTGGTTCACCCCCCGGGGCCACACGGCGGCTCTTTCACCAGGAACCGTCTTGAACTTTCTGTGGGTTGTAAAGCGCAAAAGGGCTGAATGCGGATGCGCGCCCGCTGCCTGAGGCCCCACGCCGGGCCTGGTGGGTGGTGCCCATGGGGCGCCGAGGCCGGGCGCGCCCACGGACAGGCCTGAGGGCCGGGGAAGAGCCTGCAAGCATCAGGGTGCGTTTCCCGCCCTTCCCCTCCAGCTGGGACGGAAGCCCAGGACCCCTGGAGCGTCTCCTCGAGTCTGTTTTGTGAAAGTGAACTACTTCCCCCCCCGCCCCCCGCCCCGCAGCGCCGCCCCCAGGAAGCTGCTCTGCCTGGGGTGAGGATCCGAGACCGGGACGGAGGGGCGAGTGGGAAAAAGTCTGCGCAGATGAAAGTAAGATTGTGGTTTTTATTTGGAATTCTTAGGACTTTCCTTTGATGCTTAAAAACTGCCCGCGCGGCTCAGGCGTGTGTGCAGCTAACGGCTGTTTCCATCCTCGTTTTGACAGTTGAGAGGGCCTGGTTCTAACAGGCGCGGCGCGCAGAACCGCAGCTGGAGAGGGATTATGCCGCCAGCGCGGGGATTCGTTGCTCTCTGACTCAGGCTGGTTTTGGCATCTGGCAATTTCCCGTTAGTCGGGAGCACCTTCCCCTCCTCTGCACATGCACACACCATACACCACACACCACACACATCTCACACACCACACACACACCACACAGTCACACACACCACACATACATCTCACACACCACACACACACCTCACAATACACCACACACATCACACACACCACACATACATATCACACACACACCACACACACACCACACAATACACCACACACATCACACACACGACACATACATCTCACATACCACACACATCACACACACCACACACACCACACAATACAGCACACACATCACATACACCACACATACATATCACACACCACACACATCACACACACCACACACACACCACACACCACACACGGGTCAACAGATGCTGAACTGAGCTCCTGCTCTCTGCTCGGTGCCTGGTGGGTGGGGCGGGCACTTGTTCCCTCATGCCCACCCCCTGGCCTGGCGAGCACTGCCCACGCTGCCTGCCGTGGGGGCTGTAATTGTTAAGCTAACGACCATCTGCCCCCACCAGGTTAAAGCGCCCAGATGTGCCTGTTGATTCTCTGCTCTTCGACATTTCAATTGTTGTTTGTCTCTCTAACAGAGGGTGCAGCAAGGTACCTTTTTGTACACTGTCAATCTTCCATGTGATAATTTCTTTCCATCATTCTTTCCAGATAAATTTTTTTTAAAGATTTATTTATTTTTACAAGAACAAGGGTACAGGCCAGAGGCGCGGGAGGGTAAGAGGATTCACCAAAGACAGAGTGGGGACAGAACAGGCAGACTGACGAAACACACTGCTGAGGGGAGCAGCGGGCGAGACAGGAGAGGTCCGTGCGCCATGTGGGATTCTCGCCGGCCGGCCGGGAATTGAACCCACACTGCAGAGGCTGCAGACGGCTTCAGAGCGCTGTGCTCAACCGCCTGTGCCACCAGGGAGGCCCATCAGATAAGTTTCTATACATGGAAAAACAAGGTAAAAGAGGCATGGCTGATTGATGATGCAGCCACCGTGATCGCACACACATGCACACGCACGTGTGCACGGACGCGCGTCTCACATGGTCTCAGCTCCGTTTCCCCAGTGGCAGGTGTTATTGCTTATACTAGTTTTTTGATTTATGTTTAAAATCACCGATCACTTAGCTTTTATCTTCATTTCTTTTTCAAGGGCTGGTTTATCATTTTTGCCTTTTTTCATGCGCCTGATTTTTGTCCTTGGCCTCGGCTCTTTCCCGAGGGTCTTATCGTCCTTCTGAAGACGCACAGGCATTCTCAAAGGGCCCCGTGGGTGTTGGCACATTGTTGGCTGAGTTCATGTAAACCTTTCATCTGACATGTTCCCTGCTTCACAATTTTACTCTAGTTCTTTTTATTTTCATCAGTCTGGTCAAGGACTTCTAAAATCGAATCACTCCCCAGTCTGCCTCACGTTTGTACTGAAGACAACACGATTTAGCTTTTCTTCAGTCGGGGTGTTTTGTACTGCTTCATCTCTGTTACCATGTTGGTAATGATCGGGCCGTCTCCTTTATTCGGGGATTATGGTATAAAGTGTGGATATGAATTTGGTTTTTGTCCAAATTGCTACCAGATTATCCCAACATTGTTTACTTTATAATTCATCTGATCCTTTGCTTTCAGAAGATCCTGTCATATCAGATCGCGTCTATTCTGCTAGCCCATTCCAGCCTGTCATCTTATTTCCACTCTTCATAATCCCACCCAGCTTTATATTATTGTTACGGGAGCAACTATTCCATTTTCCAAAAAGGTTTGCCTCCAGCTCATTTTCTTCTACTTGGAGAAGTCTCTACTACACCTGCCCGGGGAAAGCACCCCCGGGGGCTCGCCGGGCGCTGCGGGACATGAGCGCACACGAGTGGGCCTGGTTCCGAAAACTGAGACAAAGTTACGAACACAGTATGTGTCCAGTGACCCCCAGAAGAACCAGAAATGATGAGGGGTCCCAAGACTTCCCTCTGAGCTTGGCGGGAAACGATCCTTTTGTTGGCTGAATGGGTCGGATTTGGCTGAGTCGTTAGACGGGCCCTGTTTATACTGGAGTCACATCATCCAGGTAAAGCAGAATACAAGTTTCTTCACTTTGTCATCTTCCTTTAACCTCCTAATAACTTTATAATTTTGCCCACTGGTGGGGAACGCTGGACTAGGGCCTCTGCGGCGGGGGTGCGGGCGTGCGGGGCCGTCAGTGACCCTGCTTGCTGTGAGCTCCGGCCTGTCGGTGTTGTGAGTGGGATCTTGAGTTCACCGTGGTTTGGGTTTGTTTTCCATGATTAATGATTTTGCTGCTGCTGTGTTTTTCTCAGAGCGGCCTCCTTCACACAAGTCTTTGTGTTAACCTCTAGGTTTCCAAGAACCTTGTCTTCCATCTCTGCGTGGAGCTGCGTGCAGACAGTGGCACGTCTCCACGAGGCCTCTCGCCCCACAGGCAGACAGCTGCCCCTTCAGGACAGGAAAGCGGGTGCTAGACGTGTCTCTGTGGGGAAAGGAGGTGGGGGGTTCGCTCAGCACCCCTCTTGCCTAGGGATCCAGATGTTCTTCCTGGCATGCCCCTTTGGGTGAAGCAGTGCGCCATCGTGGGAGCAGGTCCGCCTCTGAGGCCCCCTGACCCTGGGTGGATGTCCTGTGGGCTCCGGGCCCCAGGCCGGGCATCTCACACCTTGCACCCCATCCTGTTACAGGCCTCCTGGAGAAGGGAAGATGTGATTATCGGGGGGTCGACAGGTCAGATTGCCTGGGGCTGCGAGGGGTTCAGGAAGCAGAAGCCGCTGCTGTCCCTTCATCAGTGGGGCCTCTGGCTCGTCGGCGTTGCCAGGGCCTGCATGCAGTAGGGGAGAGCTTCGGGTTCTGAAATGATGTGGAGCGCTGAAGGCGGCCCCCAGGTGTGTTCTCAGCACCTCAGGAAACAGATGGCCCCTAGGCTGGGGCGCTGAAGGAAGCTTCCGGATCCTCACCGCAGTGTCAGTGCGACGAGGAGGAGCAGTGGGCTCGCGCGGCTGGCGCGGGTGAGCGGGCATCCTGGCCTGGGCGGGCGCTGGCCAGGCCACACGGGCCGTGGGGGCAGGGACGCAGGCTGCGGGGGCCGCTGGCAGGGAGGGCCGAGCCAGCCGGAAGCCACGGGGCAGAAGAACCTGTGCGCCCATGCCCGGCTTCGTGCCCGATCAGCCTCGTCCAAACCGGGTGTGGACTCACGAGTCTTCCCAGTACCACGTGCCACGTAAGCGCTTCTTTTCCCTAAATGGACTGTTTATTTACTAGATATCTTATTGTTGTTTATTTGGCTGTGCAGCTCTACGTCTTCACAAAACCAGCGCCTTCTTGTTTCAATCATTTGCTTACGATATGGCCTGACATCTAGCGGAGTTGGCAGATATTTTACTGGTCGAAACATCCATTTTCACGGTGTGCTCCAGCGAGCGAGCAGCTGACAGGGCTGGGAAGGCCACAGGCCTGTCTCTGCCTCCCAGAAGCCCACCTCCGTGCCGGCCAAGCCTTGCTCTGCCTTCTCTTTAGAGGCGACCCTCTGTTTGCTGGCCTGGTTTGCTCCTCCTGGTCGCTCCTCCCCCGTCTTCCTTCCCAGCAGGGATCTCTATCAATCGAAAAACACAGGCGCCCCCTTCACGTCAGCTGTTTCCAGACCAGACTTCCCAGCGGCAGCCGCAGTTCTGGCACGACGTCCATGGCATCATAGGTCTTATGTGAGCAGTTGCTGGGCTGGGAACCAGTGTTCTGCCCGGGCACACGCTACTTGGGCAGGAAAGTGTTTTGTTTTCCACGAGAACAATTTAGACTCAGTATCTGCAAGGGGAAGTCAGATTTGGGTTCTGAAGTCACTGCAGAGCCTCCGGGAGGCCGGAGACGCCACATCTGGGATGATAACAACGGGGCCAGGCTGCCCTCCTGGTCCCCCCGCCCCGCCCCGCGCCCTCAGAGCCACCGCCTGCAGGTTCTGGAAAGGCCCCACACAAGAGATGACAACCAAGTGTCACGACCACAGGCGTGAGAATTCCTGGCGGAGAGAAACATGTATCCCGCACTCGGGGAGCTGCCTAATCAGTTGCACGAAAGCAAAACAGGCAGCTTGAAATCGTGATTTGTGCCGCGCCTCGAAGCAGACGCCGCGGACGGAAAGGTCACGACGATTAAGCTCCAACTGGAGCCAGCAGAACCATGCAGAAAATTCAGCGTTCAGTGCGGCTGACTCCCCCACCCTTTCAACACCCTTAGGTTCCGAACAGCCTTTAAATGTTCTAAATACCACTCGCAAGAATTTCACCAATGCAGCCGTTAAGACAAGACCATAATTTATTTGGGAAATTGAGCAAAACAAAATACATTTCTGCAAAAGGTGAAGAATGACTTTTCCTTTCTCTCTCCCTTTGTGGAGCGAGTCTGCGTACTTGGCTGGGGCGGGAGAACAGGCGTTGATGAATGAGGTGAGACGGGCACCCTCCTGCCACGCTGGGGTGCGGGACCTGCAGCCGGCTCTCCCCTAATTACCTGCCACTTTCTGTCTCTCCCTGGGAATGTCAGGAGGCGGCTAGTAACATGATGACCTAACATGGTGGGCGGTCAAGACCTTTTCTAGACCCTCTGGAGGACGCAATAAAATACCGCGTGCACATTTCTGCCCTCGGACCTGTGCCTGGTTCTGCCCGTTGTCCTGCCTCATGTCGGTGCGGTGACCGTCCCGGGAGTAACCTTCCTTGAGGACACGCACAGGAACGACTCTCCTAACTTCAAATGAATCGGGAAGATGAGCTATTGCTGTGTTTAAATGTGAATTAGAAACACAAAGGAATGCGGCCACATTTTTCAGGGAAGAGATTTGCCAGAGCCTGACATGCTGCTGCTGGGCTTCCCGAGGGCCCGCGGAGTCTTCCCACCTGGGACAGGGGGGGAGGGGCACTTGGCACCTCACCTTGGATTTCCGATAATCCCCAGCAGCAGATTCCCGAACAGCGGGGAGGCCTGCCGGGCACCAGGGCTCTCAGGAAGGAGTCCTGACTCACTCCGGGGTCAGGGCCCCTCGGAGTTTACTGCCCACAGAGGACTTCCCAAAGGAAGCCTCGAGCCCAGCCCCCAAGTTCCCTGCTCCACGTTGCTTGTCAGAGTGGCCTCCCGGGAGCCCCGGAGCTCCCCCTTGGGGGCCTGCTGTGGGCTCCCCGAGGGCCTGCTCTGGTATGGGGGCACAGCTGGCCCTCGGGCCTCCTTTGTGGGCTCTCTGGGAGGCAGTGTCCCGTGGAATCTTGGGGCCCTCCCACCATTGGGTGCACCTCCCGGGGGCTCTCCCGAGGCTGCCCCCGTGCCCCTCTGGGACCTGTGGGGCCACATCCTTGGTGCTGAGAAGACACTCATTGCTCTGTCCCCACTGTCTGGGGCTTGGGGACAGTGCCTCCTTCCCACCAAGCAGGCATCCCCAGAGCCGGAACCCGGCATCCCCAGACTGGAAGATGCTGCTCTCGGGAGAGCCCCATTCCCCGCAGCCAAGGAGCCAGCAAAGCCGTCTTGAAAGCCAGGCAGTGATCAAACATGG
Organism: Talpa occidentalis; assembly: GCF_014898055.3. NCBI lineage: Eukaryota > Metazoa > Chordata > Mammalia > Eulipotyphla > Talpidae > Talpa > Talpa occidentalis. The sequence continues at coordinate 17,346 of NW_023604729.1, read as the reverse complement.
CCGCTGCCAGTGGGAAGGGTTGGGCTGTAAAATAAAGTGCGTGAAGTTACAGTCAATGAGTAAGAACTGACTGCAAGACCATACCACTTACTGTAAAAGCAACAACCGTGCTAAAAGAAATGATCTGCTATAGAAAAATGATCTAATAATGTTTATCATCATCCTCTGAAATCCAAACCCCAGTGGCTCAACGCCTTGCAGAGGCGTTAGGGAGTTAGGGTGAAAGAAAAAACTCAGCTGCTTCCTGCCTGCGAGCGCCCATCCTCGGGGGAGCCGGGAGCTGGAGCGTATGGATGTTGATGGACAAATTATGATACTAATTAGGATAGAAATAAATACATCGGGCATCACTGCCAGCCTTATAAACGGAGGCATTATGGCTGCTATAAATAAAGAGAAAATGTGCAGATCGCGGGGAGAGGAGTGAACACTGCTGCGTGGGGGCGGAGAGCGCTGGGGACACCCAGAAACCCACGGACACAGAACTGACCCCCAGGAAGCCAGTCAATCTGGCAAAATAACTGTGCGGCTGTTAGAGGATGATGTAAAATCAGATCCTTAGATGATGTAAAATCAGACTCAAGCTTATACCTCCTGCGAAGTGACCCCTGGCGCGTGGCTGTCTCCTTTAAAGACAGATTCTTGAGGAGAGTCCCCTGCAGGAACGTGTGCGCTGCCACCCCGCGGCGGGCAGGGAAGCATCCCTCCGTCCAGCCATCCGCCCGTCCTGCATTCCTTGACCAGCATCTCCCGAACGTCCCCCAGGCACGAATGTGGTTGTGGGGGTGCTGAGGGGGACCCGGCCCCGCATTAGCTGCCAGGAGGGGTGTTCTGCGGAGGACCATGGATGTGACTAGAGGTGGCTCTCTACGAAGGACGCTGGCTGTGAAGGGAAGCACAGGCCAGCCCCGCGCCCTGGGATGAAGCCAGCCTCGCGCACACGGGCCCATCACGTACCGGGCTTTTGCGTTACTGGGGTACATTTCATGCAGAAACAGGCCAATTAGCCAACATGCACCCGTGATTTTAGAGCGTGACCCATTATATGTACATTTCAGATCTGAATATTAGCTTTCCCCCCAGAGACACCACCTCCCAGGCACGCCCGGCCACCCATGCCCTCGTCCTGACCTTGCCCAGGGGGTGAACACACAAGAGCTGAGCTGCATGTGTGAACCTCCTGGTGAAGAAACCTCTGTTCAAAGAAACCTCCGTGCAGAGCAGGGCCTGGAAGGATCGTGCGGCTCAGGCGTGACCGGCAGCGGGTGTTTTCACAACAGGTGGGTGTGGGGCCAGATTGCAGGTTCCCTGGTCGTGGAAAGGGTTTTGATAATTCTGCACATTTGTAGAACCCCTGCGGGGGGACATTTTCCATGCCTCACATCTGTCAAAATGACCCACACTCACTCCTGCCTGGCCCTATCCGAAGTTGGGGTCCCCCAGAAGCCGAACCCATGACTGTGATCTGTGTGCAAGTCATGAGCTTTGAGAGCCTGAAGCGCATCGGCCAGCGAGTCGGGTGCCAGGGGAGGGCAGGAAACCAGTTCGAGGTGTCCTAGTGAGCGGGCCACACCGCTGGGCATCTGGGGCCATTTTCGCTAAGGACTCTGGGAAGGCGCCGGGAACATGCCTCCCATTGTCTGCCAGAGGCTGGTGAGGCTGGGCACGCACCCGCCCTCTCCCTTCCAAATGACCCAGGATCCTCCGGGGCTTCCCCTCCAGTTTGGTTCTCCAGGCCGGGCCTGCAGCCAGAGGAAACCCACCCGCGGGCCCCGGGGCTCACGCAACAAGTCAAGGGCACATCCGTGACCGGAGGGCGCCAAGGTGACGGCAGGAGCTCGGGCCGCATCTGCGGAGAGGGCTGCCTCTTCCTCTCTTCCTCTTGTCCTCCTCTGTACTGTGTTTCTTGTTGAACTGGCGCTTGTGTCTCACTCTGTGCACCACCGAGGGCTCCTGGCCCCCTCCCTCCCTGTCTGCAAGTGCTCGTGGAGAGTCCACCCGAGGAAGGCCTCGGTGACGAAGGAGGACGGACTTTGGTGAGTGACCCGCAGTGCTGCTGCACAGCCTGGGGCCGGGAGAGCTCTGGGCCTGTCCTCAGCGTCCCGGGTGGAGTGACCCCTCCTCAGGCCACGGCAATGCAGTGGCACACTGAGAGGTGCGAGCAGAGCGCAGGCCCTAACTATCCTAGCGGGATGTGAAGTGAGGGGCTGGGCTGGGATGGGATATCATGTGACGGGCCACGAGGAACCCGCCGCTTCCAAACCATCGCCTTCCCGGCCCGGACGCGAGGGGACGAGCCACGTCCGCATGGGTGAGGGACACCCCGGCGCTCTCTGCTCTGACTTTCCCAGCTGGAATTCGGTCACCGCGGGGGCACTTTGAGGAAGCTTGAAGGAGGAACACGACCATGTGCGTTGAAAGAGGCCCACGGTCACCTCGTCTCAGGTCCAGAGAATGTTCCGGAGCCGCCTTCACAGCTCTTTTCACTTCTCCAGGCATGTGGGCTGACGAAGCCTCTGTAGACCCCCTTCAATCCGGACCCTGTTTCAAACCCACTGAGTCACAGTCTCCACCGCTGGGTGGTCCCAGGAACACCAAGTTTAGTCTCGTCTGATGCACCAACCTGTGCTTCTTTATGCCCATCCATCCATCCATCCATCCGTCTGTCCGTCCATCCCTCCTCCATCCCTCCGTCCGTCCATCCATCTGTTCTGCCATCTATTTCCTTCTCTCTTTCCTTCCTCCTTCCATCCACTCATCGATTCGTCCACCATCCACATCTGCCATGTCCATCCATCACCCATTTATTCATTCCAAGTGTGTTCCTCGAGGGCCTGCTAGATGCCAGGTGTCTTGCTCGGCAGCGGAGGCAAAATGGTGAACAAACATTTAATAATCTTGTAAATAATGAAAACGTTGGTGCATGTGAGGGAGGCGGACACCACCAGGACAGGCAGCTTGCGGCAGGCAGTGTGGACGAGCACCGGGGTGCCTGGGTGGGGGACGGGCAGGGTGTGAAGGGCAAGTGACACCTCGGCAAGAGGGTTTGGAAGAAGTTCCTCCGAGCAGGTGATGCTCGCTCTGGACCGAGAGGGGACGGCGCCCGCCGTGAGGATGTCCGCCGTCTCCGGCGGCGCTGGCAGGGAGCGCCCGGGGTGGAGGATCCGCGCGGCTGTGTGCGTCAGCGAGAGCCAGGCCGGAGCAGCTGGGGGTCTGGACTTTGGACTTCGCTCTGGTTGGGAGGAGAAGCCCCTGGAGGATCGAGTCGTCGTTGACCTGAGTGGGGCTTTAAAAGGAGCGCTCGGGGTGCTGGGCCGGGGCCAGACTGCAGGTGGGCAGGAAGGATGCAGGTGTCCAGTAAGGAGGCGCCGCCGTGGCGCAGGGGTGAGGCGCGGCGGGAGGCAGTGCTGCGATTACGGCCTGCACAGCCCTGGGGCGCCCAGCGCACGCGATGCTGGGCAGGGCCCGCAACTGGCAGCAGGTGGGCGGGAGGAAGCAGGGTCTGGGCCCGCTTAGAAGCTGGGACGGCGGCGGGGCTGAGCTTCCAGGTCTCTCCAGAGCCCCGCCTGCGGAGCGGGCACTGGGGTGCCGGGTGGCGCGTCCGCGCACACACGCTCCGGAACCAGCAGCGTGGCAGCGGGCCTTCCCGGGGGTTGTCCCGGCCTCCATCTCCCGAGAGCCCCGGGGGAGCCGGGGGAGCCGCCTGACGCATCTGTGGAGACAGGCGCCTGTAGTAGATCGTCGAGTGCTGTCAGAGCTGTGTAAGAGTTTGTGTTTTCTAAAGAGAAAAGTATTTTGTCTTTGATGGATTTTCTGTTTTACAGACATAATTAATCACGGCGTCTTAAGAAATCAATTTCCCTAATAGCAAAAATAATCTCTGCTCGGCCAGCCTGAAGCACCACTGCGTGCGCGGCCGCGCCCTGGCGCTGCTGGGCCGGGAGAGCTGCCGTGGCGCGGGTGCGGACCCGGGGACGGGCGAGGCCGGGGCCCGCAGGGGTGTTCAGAGGCTTTGCTCTCCCGGGCCCATGCAGAGGCGGGTTCGGCGCGTCTGGGGCACGCCCTGGGCGCGTGTTCCCCGCACGCGGGGCAGTGCTGTCTCCGGTGCAGCCGGACAGAGCGGGGGAAGCTCACGAGCCCCTTTCCCGCCCGGTGGCCGAACCCCTCAATGTCCCTGGGTTTGGGGCTCTCTTCCCCTCTCTCAGCACATTCAGGGGCGAGGCAGCCTCAGTCCCCGGGATTTCCAGCGTCAGCCTGGCCGTTGCTGGAAAGCGGTGCCGTTCATCAGAAGGCCGCCCCCCTCCGCCCCCCATCCCTCCCCGCGGGCTCGAGGTCTGCCTTCTGGAATTACAAAGAACGTGCTGTTATTTTTTTCCAAGAGGTGGACGTGCCTGTGGTCACCACTGAGACGGCCCTTCTCTCGGGCTGCACCCAGAGCCCTTGGCTGCTGCCCATCCAGCCTGGGGGGAGGCGTTTCCTGAGAGAAGGACTCCCGGGAGGCACAGCAGGGGCCCGCCCCCCCGCCCCCCAGAGATGCCCAGAGGTCAGGCCCTTCCCTCCCTGGCAGCAGGGCTGGGCACCTGCCTTGGTCCTGCCCTGCGCTGGAGAGGGGGTCACTTTGGGGGGAAGTTGCCCTTGTTTGGGAACCCCGAGGGCACTCGCACTTGGCTCGCCCCAGCCCTGCTGCTCAGGCCTCTCCGGAGGGGGACGCCCGGCGGCAGACCGCGCCGAGTCTGGGGAGAGCCTGCAGAGAGAACGGCCTGACTCTGGAAACTGTCGCTGCCTTTGTTATCCCAGCAGGCCTCGCCTTGCACAAACGTGCTTTTAATTAGCGAGGGCTTGGCTTCTCCCCGCCCCCCCGCGCTTTCCAGCCACCGCGCCTAAGGTTCTACTTAAATGACACGCGATGACCTCTGGTGACGCTGGGCCCGTGTGGCGGGGCCCCGCGGGTGGCGCGGACGTTTTCTGGGCTCCTTGCTCCGCAGGCTGCTCGCTGGGTGCTGCCTGGTCTGGACCCGACGGGGCCGAGTGAGCCATCAGGGCTGGGAGGACGCGTCTCTGGGGGGCGGTGAGCGAGGCCACAGGAGGGCACGCGCCGCTCCAAAGGACACAGCTGCAGGCCCGGAGCCTTGCTGCCGCCCCGAGTCAGCGCCCGGAGCCAGCGCCTGGAGCCAGCGCCCGGAGCAGGCGTCTGCGGGTGCGGGAGCGGGAGCTGGCAGAAGGACAGGGGAGCTGTGGCTCAGGAAACCCAGGAGGCCTGTGGTCTGCGGAGCGGGAGCGCTGCGCTCACTAAGCCCGTGGGCCCGCGAGCCTGCCTCGTGGAGCTCGGTGGCATTTCTCTGTTAAAATAACAATCCCAGCGTTTTCCTAGGGGGCTGGGAGCGAATGCCCAGTGCAGTGAGCCCCCCTTGAGGAGCCCCGACCCTGCTTTTCTTCGAAGGTGACGTGGTCCAGACAACGGCCTGTCCTCCACCCCGACAAACGCGCCGGCAGAGGGTGAGCAGAGCAAGGGCCGCTGTGCTGTGCGGACTGCGACCCCGGCCCTGGCCTGCGGGGGTTTGGCTTCCTCTGGGCTTGGGGCTGGCGTCCTTCCAATCTGGCTGCTGGCCTGAGGCTTGCTGCCTGCCGGGGCGCCACACCCCTCTCCCTTGCAGAGAGCTTGGGGAGAAGTGCCGGCGCCTGTGCCAGCCGGATGCACGTGTCTGTGTCTGAGCCCCTGAGGCGCCACCCCTTGGCGTTATGTGAAGCAGAGGGGTGGCACCTCCCGTGTCCCAGGGGTCACCTGGGTGACTGCACAGGGTGTGGAGCCGGGGCAACGCTGCTCCTGACGAAGATGCCCCAGGGGGCAGCGACCTCCACTGTGTCAGCACCTGGGGCTATGCCTGCACCCTCCTCCTGGGCCTCCCAGCACCCTCCAGACCCCCAAAAGGACACTTGACTGGGTGAGGCGTGCCCTGCCCACCGGGGGTGGGCGGCCGGGGAGCGTGCCAGTCTCAGGAACCCGTGTGGGGAGTCTGTTTCACTATCGGTGCCAAGGCAAGAGGGCGGGTGTGCCCAGCCTGCTCTCCTCTATGGACCCCACCTGCTGCTACTTATCCTCAGCTGTGGCTGGGCCCTCCCCGCAGCCCCGGGGCTCACCTGTTCTCTCTGCAGCCCTCCCAGCATCCCTCTGCTGTGGCCTCAGGAGGACGGTCGAGCAATCTCTCAGCAGGATGCCACTTCCCAGGCTGCGGTGTGTCAGGCCACTGTCATCCACTGGGTGACACCAGACCCTGATAGAGGTTGGGGGCACCCGCAATTGGAATCCCAGCCCCTTAGCTTCCAGAGGGGGTGTCTTTGCCACAGGGCAGCAAGGACCACCTGACCCTGGGCAGGTGCGGGCCTGTTCCAGGTACAGGCGGCCAGGGCAGGGTGATGTCCAGCTTGGCCGTGCCTGCACCTGTGGGCGCCCCTTCCGCAGGGCGGCACCTGGGAGGGTTCAGAGATGGCACACAGGCCCAGGGGCCACACATACGGCCTGTTGTATCCTGTCAAAGGCCCGAGGAGGAGACCGTGTCTGCTCTTCATCTGGATGGAGAGATACACACTGTGTGAGCCTGGCGCAAGGGCATCGTGGAAGTCCAGGTACCAGAGCCGTGAAATCAGAGGAGAGTGCGACGCTCGGAAGGTTTGCATTCACTCACCAAAACCAAAGCGGGGGCCTCCCTGGTGGCGCAGCGGGTTGAGCGCAGCTCTGTGAAGCTGTCTGCAGCCTCTTCAGCGCAGATTCAATCCAGCCGGCTGGACAGGGAGCTACCCACATGGCGCGGCAGACCTCTCCTGTCTCGCCCGCTGCTCCCCTCAGCAGTGCATTTCATCAGTCTGCCTGTTCTGCTCCCCGCTCTCTCTCTGGTGAATCCTCTCACCCTCCCGCGCCTCTGGCCTGTGCCCCAGTGCTTGTATAAATAAATAAATCTTTAAAAAGAAATTAAAAACTCATTAAAAAAAAAAAAAACCAAAGCGAGAGCGGGCCTGCTGGCAGTACGTGTTAGCACGCGTCGGGATTTAAAAAAAGAAACAAGCCAGTGATATCGATTCCCTAGAAAAATAAAGTCCCACAAAGCATTTGTTTTCCATTTTGAAGCTGTTACAAGAAAAATGGAGTGAAAATGGAGACGAAATTGCCTCCTGACGTCGGTGCTGCCTCCCCATGTGAGTCCCCCCGCCCACGTCTGCGTGCGCCCCTCACCTCTGGCCCCCGCAGCAGCCGCTGCACCACCACCCGGTCACTGCAGACATCAAACATGCAAGGGCGATTCCCACGCAACCCCTCGATGAGGGAGGAGGGTGGGAGGGGGAGGGGAGCAAATTAAGCGCAGCTCACTTTTGCACACCCTTGTGGATGCGGGTTTTGGCCCGGCCCCTGCTCACCATGCGTCCCTGTGTGGAATAATAACAGGAAGGCCCCCCGGGTCATGTTGCTGTTGGCTGATAGCGTATCTGTCGAGGGGGCCCGTTTCTCTAGTTCTGCTCAAATCACTTTGGCAGGTTTAATCTGGCCTAACAGTTTTGCTATTTACTGCTGGAATTTCTGTATCTTAAGAGCACCCTGGGAATTCAGCTCAGTGGCTGCGAGGCTGACTTACAGCCCCAAACCAGGTGGACGGGGCCAGCGCAGAAAAGCCTCGCCAGGACGCGCCCGCACTGTCCCTGCTCCGCGACGTTCCCAGGGCGCGGGGCTCCAGGCCTGGCTCTCAGGCCGTGCGGCGGCGGCTGCGTGAATGCGGACAGACGGGAAGAGCATTCCTTGCACCAGGGGTGGAAGTTCGGTGCTGGGCTCTGTGATTTACTAGTTCTGCGGTCCTGGGTGTGTTCCTTGATCTCCCCGAGCTTGCTTTTCCTCATTTGCAAAATGGGATTAATAAATCCTGCTTGGAAGGTTATCCCGGGGAGGGGGAGCCGTGCTCCCGGGACATGTATCGGGGAGTCTCTATCTCTAGCTCGGCTGAGGGATAGCTCCGTCTTCTGCAGCCAAGCCCGTCTCTTTGTTTCCCTTTCAAAAATGTGTTTTCAATGCTGCGAAGCTGAAGAATCATGAGAAAAACCAGAGCCGCCGCCACCCTTTTAAACCTTGCCCACAAATAGGGCCTGCTGTATCCTTCCAGAAGTCTCAGGGAGAGACGGTGACTCCTTGCCATCCAGATGAAGAGAGCAGTTCCCACAACTGAAAGCGGCAAAGCGCGGACCTTATCATTATAAAATAACTCTGATGGCGGCGGCGCTGATGGCAGTGAGGCCGAGGTTGATGACAGCGGGGGTGGGGTCGATGCTGCTGCTGACAAGGGGGTGCTGCTGCTGATATGGAAGGGGATGAGTTGATGACGTTGATGCTGATGACAGTGAGGACGAGGCTGCTGATGTTGAGGCTGCCGGGATGCGGAGGGCCTTGGGGAAGAGGCTGCTGAAGGTGTGTGGACACTGTTGGTGACGACCATGACGACCGCAGTGTTGTTGATGTTGCCAGCAGCGACCCTCCCTGAGGCTTCCTTGTGCCCAAGACTGTGTCACAGTCACTGGTTAATCCTCCTAGCGCTGTACTTCGTAGGCTACTGTCGCCCCATTTTCCAGCTGAAACCATCACATCTCAGACACATCCAAGGCCACACAGCAAGTGTGGAACCGACCAGGATTCAGATCTGGTTTGCACCGCTCCAGGTCCCATATCAGCCCTTGGTCTAGTCCCCTTTCTACGATCTCAAATAATAGGCGACCTCAGAGCAAAGAGATTCCCTCTGCAGAAAGTAATATAAAAAGGAAGATTGTTTTAAAGGGAGTTACAGCAAGATAACCCAGCAAGCACTTTGGACGTCCATTAAACCAGGTGTTGTACTGGACACCAGGAAGTCCTTGAGGTCACACTTTGAGGTGTACGAGGATATACCGGCCAGGGATGGCAGCTGCCTCTTCTGCTCTTCATCTGTTTCCAGGCCACTGGCTACTTGTTCTGCACCAGCAAGGCGGGGGCAGGTGGCTCTGTCTGCCAAGAGTATCTGCCTTCCGCGTGCTCGAGCCTCTAGGCTGACCTCTGGGCTCACGTGCGCTGCCTGCAGAAGGAAGTAGCCGCCCATCCTTAAATGGGGTGCACCCACCCCAGCCAGGGCCTTCCGTCTGCAGAGATAACCGAGATTTTCTCCTCCCCTGGGACGACAGGAACCAGCCACCCTAGAAGGACTCACCTCGGTTCCCAGGTTTGAGGCTTATCTCTTTATCGGTTCTTTCATCACAGAAAAGAAGCCCCGTGCCGGCTCTGGGCACCTGTGCAGACGGGAGACACCGGAGGGACAGCTCCCTTCTGCTCTGTGCAAGGTCTGCACCGGGGCCGCGCAGAACCGGGCCAGGCAGAACCGGGCTGGGCGGGAACCCAGTGGGTGTTGAGGGCAAGAACTGATGACAGATGGGCCCGAGATGGCGGCCTGCGCTGGACAGCAGCCCCTGCCCATGGCCTGTCTGACCCCTTTTGAAACCCTTGACTGTGATTCAAGGGTAAAGAGAACATCAACAAGCGCGTGTGCTCCGCACGCAGCTCCGCGGCCGTGACAGCAGCCGCGGGGACCCTCGCCCACCTGAACCAGCCCCGAGCAGGAGGCAGCTTCGTGGCAGAGTCGCCAGTGCCTCCCGGGCCGGGGAGTCCTGGGCTCTCCTGGCGTCTCAGTAAGATGTCAGGCCTCTGGCTTCTAAGAGCCTCACCTTGTGCGTCAGGGGGACCCGCTGGCTTTGCGAGCTCATTAGTCCGCCGCGGAGACGGACCCCCAGAGAGCACGGTGAGGTGATCCACTCAGGCCTGGCCGGTGGCAGAGAAGCGTCTGGAGCCCAGCCTCTTGGAGGCCAGCCCAGCCCTGTCTGCCAATGTACCCGCACCCAGCATACCCTCCGCCCCACAACATACCCTCCCCCAACATACCCTCCTCCCATCTCCTGACTTTCTCCACTCAGTGAGCCCGAAAAGAACAGGGGTGCAGAAGGGGGACCAGTAACAGATAACAAAGGGACGATGGTCCAGGCTGGGGCTTCTGGGTGGTTCTGAAGCAGCTTCCGGCTGGCAGGCGTGTGGGGGGTCCCTAGCTCCTCCATCCTCTCCCTGTGGCTGCCCTGGACCCCACACACAGGAAGCACCTGGGAGCTCTCTGCTCTGGTGAGCCGGGCCAGTGGGGCCCGTGGGGGCCGGGGCCTCGCCTTAGATCTGATCTCCCAGAAAATGCAGACGGAGCTGAAGCTCTAGTGGGCGGGGGTCCCGCTGGCGTTCACTGCGGGGACATGGAAAGCACAGGGAAGAGGCCCGGGCTGCTGACTCGCGTCCTGTTCTGTGGGAAACCCACTGACAGGCCTCTGCGGGCTGCAGCCGGGAACTTGCCCAGTGGTCAGGAGAAGGGGGCCGGGGTGCAGCGGCAGAGCGGGGTGTGGAAAGGTGGGTCACAGCCGTGATGGAGCCTCCCAGGAGGCTGCGCTATATCTGGGGCCCAAGAACACAAAAGGTCCCCAGCACCCAGCAGGTGCTGGGGAAGCTGGTGGGGGGTGGGGAGGGGCAAAGCCTCGCCCACCTGCCGGGAGCAGCACCCAGGAGCTGTGCTCCGAGTCCCGGGCCTGCCAGGGAGTCCTGCGACCCAACCGCGCCCCCGGCTGCGTGGGCCTCAAGGTGGGGAGGGTGTAATGAACATACAAAGCTTACGAGCAATATGAAGACACAGGCTAAACGTGAGACTAAGACTGTGTTAAGGTGCCTGCAAGCGCCGTGAATGAGCGTGAGTGAGCGTGGCTGCGTCCACACCCTGAGTGTGCACGACGGATAAAAACAGCTGTGCCTGAGCCGAAGCCCGAGGAGGATGTCTAAATGGAGCAGATTCATGAAGCAGACTCGGAGGCGACTCTTCGGAGTCCAGCTCGCGGCCCCCCCGGGCTCAGACCGCCCCCCAGCCGGAACCTCTCCTTGCTCCTCGGTCCGGCACCCCACATACCGACCCTCGCTCCCCGGTTCTTCCTCCCACGAGCCGGCGGCCTGCTCTCTGACAGCGGCATGTGCTGCAGGCCGGCTCAGCATCCCGCGTGACCCTCCGGACTTCGGGCCCTCGGCCTAGAGCCTTCCGTGGCCAGAGGCCTCCCACCCAGGGGACGGCACGGCTAAGACACGGCGCGGCTACTGTCTTCAGTCAGAGGGGCTCTGGGAACTGGGGTTGGCTCGCCTGTGTGAACGTAAGTGGGTGTGTGTCCACTCCAGTAATAAAATTCTCTTTGAGAGCCAACTTCTGACTGAAGACAATGAATCACACTCGTGAGAGAGGGGCGGACCGGAATGAAGGAAATGTTGGGGCAAGTTGGGGTCCAGGAGGCGTACCCCTTGACCATGGGAAATGCAGTCTGCTCTGGAGACTAAAAGGTCACACTTCTGGAAGGCGGCGTGGGGGCCCCGCTCCACTGCCTCTTGCTGGACGGGCGCTGACTAGGAGGGTGCAGGGGGTGGCCGCTTTGCCTCTCCACCTCCCCCCGAGGGGTGCGGCCGCTGTGATCCCCTGAGGCTTTCGGGAAGACAAAGGGCAAATGGCAGATGTTTCCACCCAGGCCTGGGCTGCGTCAAAGTCCGGTGAGCTCATCGGTGCTGGAGGGCTGGCAGGGGGGACGAGGGACTGTGAAGCAAGAGATGAATCCAGGGCCTCGATATTGGAATCCCCCAAATGCTTCTCTCTCTGATAATCCCCCACCCACATTCTGCCCTAAAAACTCATATTTCAGGAAAAACTACTTTGTGATGACGCTGGTGGAAGGAAGAGCTCAGCTGAAAACGATCGTGAGTTGACCCAGTGGACTCGCACTGATGCTCACCTTTGCCCAGAGGCCACGCTCGTCCTCACCCGCTCCGGGCCCCTGGGCCAGTGCACCCCGTGCTCGCTGGCGTCCACCTGCTGGGGACCGAGGCAGCTGCCCTGCCCAGTCCCGGCCAGCACAGGCCGGGCTCAGCCTGGGCTCCCGGGCGGGCCTGGGGGGAGCGGAGCTGACCAGACACACGGCCGGGACGTCAGGCCAGCGCAGGCCACGAGCACTGCTCCGAGAGGAGGTGCGGCGGCTCCTCTCCTGCGGGTGAGGAGGGGGCGTCATCCAGGTTTGTAAAGCATCTGGGCCCCCTGGGGCCGGGTCCTTCTCCCTCTCCCCATCCCCGACAGCCACCAGGGTCTGGAGGGCCCAGCACGGCCAGGTGTACCTGTTTCCAGGCAAAGCGTCTGTTCCTTAGTGCCCTGGCTGTCTGGAGGTGAGGATCCTGACCCAAACAAAAAGCAACTAGTTTTCTCAGCAACAAAATGGCTTTATTGGGAAACAACAATAAAAAGGCCCTTTAGAGAGCGCAAGCTCAGGGGAGGCTGGGGCGAGGGTCCCTGTTGGGACGGGCCACACCCCTGCTGTGGCCGGGGGGCTGTGCCTGGGGACGAGGCTCTGGGGTCCTCCGCGGGGCGGGAGCTGCAGGAGACCCGAGGCCTGCTGGGGCCTGTGGTTTGCTGGCTGCACATGTGGGGCCTCCAGACCTCATTTAAAATGGGGTTTCTGTGCATTTCACAGTTTACAGAAGTGAACTTTCAAAGCTTTTTTCCCCAAGTGGAATTGCACCCAGGGCACTACTGGATGAAGTGGCTGAGGGAGCCCCGAGGTGTGGGCGCGGGCCCCCCGCCCAGGGTCAGGCAGCTATGTCCTTTGTTGGCCGAGCAGCCAGCAGGATGCTGGGGAGACCACAAGAGAGGGGAGCCCGGGCAGGCCCCACAGCGGGGGTGGGAGAGGCCACCCCACGGCGGGGTCCCAACTCCTCAGGGCTCCTGGCTGGAGACAAGGCCACCGGGGGCTGCAACCCAGCTCCGGGGCCTGTCTGTGCAGGAGGGTGGGCTTGTTGGATGGGGCGTCTGTGCTTCTCCCGCAGACCTGTCAAGAGCAAACCCCCGGCCTCTGGCCCCGCCGCCCGGCCGCAGGGAGGCTGTCACCGCACACGTGTGCTCACCGAGAACAGATGGGCCTCGGGAAGGCTCTCGGGAAAGGCCCGAGCCCGGCCTCTCTGCACGCAGGGCCCTGGAAGGGGCCCAGGGCCGGGGTGGGGGCTTGAGCAGACCCTCCTGCTGCTGGCGTTTCGGGGGTGCTGGAGCGCAGGCTCCTGCCCTAGGCCAAGAACCGAAGTGATAGAGCCTAGGGTCATATTTCTCGGCCGCTGCGACCGGGACGGTGGTCTGCAGCGTCTGCGCAACCTGTCACTTCAAGGCCCCACCCTCAGAGTCTGAGCCCAAGGTGGGGGGCCAGGCGGCTGCACATCTGGCCAGTTTCCGGGGACCCTGGAGACCCTCGCCTGCCGCTGCTGGATCTTCTCTATTTCACGTTCCCCCCAAGGGGATCCGGAGTGGGGCGGGGCTGTGGGGGCAGCTCTCCAGCTGGGACGGGCTCTCTCCAACCAAGCCAGTGGGAGAGCCAGAGGTCAGCTCCACTGCACCCCAAAACTCGCCCTTCCTCCTGAATGGCCGGGGCTCGCAGGGGCTCCGGGAGCTGGTGGACAGGAGCGGGGCCTGCACGCTCAGCCTGGTCCTTCTGTCCTGGCCTCGTCTGCTCCCCAGTCCTTCTGCCGAACTCAGATCTTCGATTCTCTGCATGCCCCTGTTTTCCAGTGCTGGTTCATTTTAGAAATGATCATGATTAGTGAGCAGGAGGAAGGGAGGCCAGGGAGTTGGGGCGCCCCGGCTGCCCTAGAGCTCCAGCTGGGGCGCACCAGCCAGGCTCCCAGTGGGGGGCGGGTCTCTGCTAGCTCGCTGGCCGGTGGCAGGTCACAGCACCTGCCCCTGAGTCACGGCCATGTTATCGGCCGTCTCAGAGCCTCTGTGCTGATGAAGACGGGTGAGGGAGGCCCAGAGCGCGCGCCCTCCTGTGCAGGTGGGCGCCTGGAGAGCCCCTCGGTCTGCCGGAGCCCAGCCCGTCCCGGCAGGCTTGACTTCATCCATCAGGTGCGTGTTCTCCAGAGGGGCGACGCCTCGCCCGCGCCCTGCTGCTGACCGCGACAGCCTGGCCTGCTTCCCGTGGTTCTGAAATCGCCTCCCAGCTGCAGACATTGCACAACATCTGCCGACCTCCTTGCGGAGTGAACACCCGGACAGAGCTGGCCCGTGTCCTCTGGGGGCCGTGCAGCCTCCTGCTCCAGGCTGGCTCCTGACCCGTGTCCCAGGTCTCACAAGGACCCAAGAGCACAGGATCCTGACGGGGGGCCCTGTCCCTGCCCACCCCCCACCCTGAGCAGGAGGAAGCTGCCCCCTCCCTGCCCCCTGTGGGCTGCCCCGGGCACTCTGCTGCAGCTGCTCCGCTCTCCTGCCTGGGCCTCCTCCCCAGCCCAGCCCTTGGCAGCTGGAGGAGAAAGTGCAGGGAAGGAAGCCAGAGGATGAGCCCCCTCCAGGGACCCCATGGGGGGGAGCAAGGGAGGTGAAGGAGCAGGTCTGAATCCCCCCAACATGGGAGGCAAAGTCTGGAGGGGGTCAGAGGCCTGGGCAGGCCAGGTGTGGGGGGGCTGCCCGAGGCCGCCGGCACAGGTGGGAATCGAGGGGCCTTATGGCTCTAGAAGGAAACTGAGCCAGGCCTGGGAGCCATGAGGCTCTCCAGCCCCCAGGGCAGATGGAGGTGGCATCGAGCCCGGAGGCCTGGCAGGAGGGGGACAGCCGTGCCCAGGGGAGTGGGGACCTGGGCCGAGCGTCTTCTCCGGACTGACCCTCTTGAGCCAGAAGCCGGGAACTGAGACAACCTTCTCCCCGCCCGGCAGGCCTCAGGGCAGGGCCTGGCGTGAGGCTCCCGTCCTAAGAGGTTCACGACAGACCCTCAAGGATGCTGCTTCCACGCTGGGCAGCGGCAGGCAGGTGGGCGGCTGCCCACCTTTTCTGGGGGACTGCGTGGGCCCGTGCTGTGAGGGGACACGTGGAGACCCTGTGCAGTATTGGGGCCGATGACAGGGAAAGTCTCCTTGACCTCCCAGCTGAGCTACGTCCCCGAAAGCCAACTGCTGGCCCCCCGGGCCCAGGGCAGGCTGTCTGCACCAGTGGACAAACCGCAAGCTGCTCACGACTTTGGACTTGCCTTAGACGGTACGTGCTGTCCTGCAACCCCCGCGCCCTGTGCTGTGTCGGGGTACACCGCCTGGAAAACACGGAGCCTATTTGAGATCCACATGTAACTGGGTGTCCTGAATTTTGGGGGAGCCCTTGCTTTGGGTCACCCCCTCTCCTGCCTTGTGAAGTGCCCCAGGCACGTTTAATATTCACTCTCAGTCCTTATGTGCCGCCCGGCTAGGACCAGAGGGGTCCCGGCTGGCCCCGGGCGCCCCGCCACCGCTCGGCAGCCCAGCCGGCCACCACCTGCATCCGTGCCGGTCCCTGGGGGCCGCAGTAGAGTCCCACCGACTGCGAGGCTTAAGCAACAGAGCTTTGTCTCTCACAGTTCTGGAAATCCAGACACCCAAGATCTAAGCACGGGCAGGGCGGCGGGGTGTCTGAGGCCGCTGCCCTTGACGGGGTCTTCTGCGGCCCAAGTGTCCTCTTTTACACCAGCATACAGAATTGGGCCCCACCCCATGCCTCATGCACCCCAGAGCCCTCTTCATAGACCCCCCTCCGCCTCCAAAGCAGCTGCTTTCTATCAGGGGGAGGAGGCTGGGGACATGGTTCAGCCCAAGCACCCTACACTCCTGAGGATTTCGTCTGACTCCCACCTCCACCTCGTCCCCTCCATCACGTCTCCCTCTGCAGGGAGCCCCACGCACCCCCAGGGCACGGCTCCCGCTGCAGGGTGGCTCCCTGTCCACGGAGGGCAGACTGCCCGCCCTGGTCAATGCCCTTCTGGACTTCTCGTGCGCCTGGATACTTCTGCTGAGTGTCCCCGCCCAGCCGCCCGACCCCGAGTCACGCTGGGGATTTGGCTGCAGAGTCGTGCTGCTCTGGGGAGGGGGCTGGGCCCCGGCCTCCCGCCCCGCCTGCCTCAGCGAGCAGGTCACACGTCCTCTCAGCCCCACCATCGAGGGGCCAGGTCCACCCGGTGGCCACGCTGCCGACTTGGCCGACTTTGTTTGGTTTTTAAAATCGTTTGATCACCAAGAACGCGTAGAGCCACATCCAGAGGTGCCAAGTGCTGTGGCACCCCCAGTATTAGATATGGAGGCTCCTCACTGTTGTTCCCTGGAGCCATACACAGCCGTCACAGCAGAGCACCCCCAGTGCTGAGCTGTTTTGGGGGGTCAGCCACCAGCCACACCTGCAGTGTGCGTAGGACAGGGTCAAACTCTCAGCACAAGGAAAGAATGTAGAGGAGCTCGCTCTCTCTTTGGATTGGGCTATATTGAAACCATAGTATTTTTTGATTTTTGATATATGGTCAATAAAACATTATTAAAAATCATTTTACCTATTTCCTCGTACTTCTTAAAATGTGGTGCTAGAAAATGTGAAATTCCTTACATGAGGACTAATAAACGCGGTTGCCTCTAGCACAGGCTGACGTGTTGTGTCCCTTGCATCGCTCTCGGCTTCCAGCCAGTGGCCTAATGTTCTAATTAATGTCCCTCTTAAATTACGTTTCGACGTCCCCCAGGGTCACAGACACCCCACCCCAGCCCTCCCGCCCAGACCGCCTTGGAAGTCTAAGCCTCGATTCTTTCAGGGGAACTTTTTCAAAGCTGTTTTTGCCAAAATATGAAATTCCTGTTGAACTATTCATTTTTACCTCGGAAATATTTTTCTCCCCTCAAATGAATCGTCTCTCGTAACTTCCAGTCGGATCTGAGGTGAGTAAGGGTCACGCGCCTTCCCCAGCCAGGGCTGCGCACAGAAAGCTTGTGCGGTGGGCCAGCATGGTCTTTTAAAGCCACTTAACTCGGCTGTTTTTAGCGACAAGCACATTCTTAACTGGCAATATGTGAAGAATATTTTCCCCTCGCCTAACACTGTATTTTACCCTGTTCCTATGTTGTTGTAATGTTACAGTGACCCCGACTTCCAAGCCTTAATAAATAATATGGTGGTGATGGGGCGTTGTTCCTGAACGTATTTGCTAAATGTTACTTTTTGGAATATTTCCCATTTAAACTTGGCAAGTCCCTTTCTTGGCTTTTGATTCCCTTCAAGGACACCATCGAAAGGCATTTTCCCTTTCCAAGTAAAATAAGCAGTCGAGAAATCAGAATTTCCTCTGGCTTTCTGCAACCCGCCCCTATAAAAAATAAAACAAACCATTATCTGGTTGGTTTTGAGACATATTTTCACGGGGTAACTTGCCAGATCAAAGACAGCCCCAAGGCCCCGAAGAAATGTCAGCGGAGAG
>NW_023604728.1:0-1141 GCF_014898055.3 Talpa occidentalis | reverse complement strand
ACTTGGATCTATCTTAAGAAATAGAGGGGTAAGATTTATTTTATAAACCAAGAGAACTTCACCACATCACATATTCTCCTGGATTGAGTAATAAGACAGATTCCAAAGGTGCATCTTACATAGTCTGGGCTACAAAATTACAAACTAATAGAATTATAAATTCTCTTTTGGAAAGTCTGTATTAGGTGAATGCATACATATACTAACTTTAGAAAAACAGTCCATATTTCCTACAGTCAAGCACTCTTAGAAGGGCCAGGGGTCAAGGTGTAGTCATTAAAAACTAACAATTCTTGGTTTCCATCCAGAATCAAAATAAATTAGAATTTCCAGGACAGGGTGAAGGATGGCAGTATTTTTCAAAAATCCTACAGATTCTTCTGATATGCAGAAGGGTTGGGTGAAAGCAACAATGTTGCTCTGTTGTGACTTTTCCCTTCTGGATCCACATTGCCCAGTCTGACACAGAAAACAAAGTGAAGCTTTAGTTTTTCTTTTGAAAAAGAAATATGACTGGATTTTAGAATCCTCTGTCTTTACTCAGGTGGAGACTGACAGTGACTGAACATGTCATGCTTCTAATATGTCCGCCCTTTTGTGCTGAATGTCCTGAAAACTTATATTATTTTAACTTTAAGTTATTTTAAAATGTTCTCATTTTAAGTGTGAGATAACTAGGCAATTCTTCGCTGGGAATTCCCATGAAGACAGGTTGTTGTATGAGCCCTTGTCCTCCACTCCCATCTCCCGACCCTGGGGAAAGCCCTTGACTGTTCTACACTTGTGTGCAGCCTCAGAGTAGTCTTTACTTCCTAGAAGGTTTTAAAGGAAATGTAGAGCTCCCCAGGGCATTTGCCTTCTGGTGACAATGACAGGTGTTTGCAGCCTTTAGTACTGATGCATGTGCTTCACAGAACCAGACAAGCTGGTCACTGCTTAGGGACACCAAGGAGTAGGTTTAATATAAAAACACAGCACTTTCAGAGAATGATTGACGTGTGGCATTCCAATGCCCTAGTGTATTTCCAAGGATACACTAGCCTGGAGAAATACTGATAAAGATTTGAATCCCATCCCTGATTGTTTTGGGTGTCTGGGTCAAATTTGTTGTTAAAAATCTATGCCTTTTTGCAGCAAATAG
>NW_023604727.1:0-1144 GCF_014898055.3 Talpa occidentalis | reverse complement strand
TAATTACCTTCCATGTACTTTTTGTCAGTCATGCTTGAGATATTATGAAGAGGTGATGAATATAATTCAGCTCTAAATCAGTTCATTCTCTGGCTTTGTCCGTTGTGTATGTGAAGTCAGGTGTTTGATTTTTTGTTTGTTTGTTTGTTTTTGCTGCTCCAACATCTAAGAGGCTGTCCTAGTCGATGGCTTTGTTTATATCTAACTTGCAGGATAAATTTAGGACAGTAATGTGCCATGTATCAGGAAAATATGAATGGACATGCTGCTTCTGGTTGACTCAAAACATTGATCTAAATCACCAAGAAGTGTTCTGGGCCTTAATGTTGCCATTAAAGTCAGACAGAGGAACATGTCAAATCATATCACGATGGACTCCTTGAGGAAATGCACAGTTTATTAAAATTGTGATGTTTCTTTATGGAAGTAATAGAGAGATGAATATTATTTGTTATCATTGCCAAAAGAAATCTTCACAGACACATGATGACAGAACATGTGACTGTCCCGTACTGGGCATAGAATTTGTGTATGCACAGTAGCTAAGTAATGACTCTGTTGACCACCAACTTAGGGATCCTGGTTTCAAAAGAACAAGAATGCTTCTTAAATGCCTGCATTTATTTTCAACATGGAGCATAAATATTTAAATATTTAGACTATATGTGAACCTAATGCAGGTTTTAATAAAGTCGATTGATTTTTTCCAAAAGATTTAATTCATTCTTTTTTAAATTTTTTATTTATTATTTTTAAAATTTATTTATTATTCAAGAACTGGGGTACAGTCCAGATGCACAGGAATGTGAGAGGATTCACCAAAGATGGAGTGAGGAACAGAACAGACAGACAGACCGAAGTTCACTGTTGAGGGGAGCAGTAGGCAAGACAGGAGAGGTCTGTCCCGCCATGTGGGTTGCTCCCCTGGCCAGCCAGGAATCAAACTGGTGCTGCAGTGGCTGCGGATTGCTTCAGAGGTTGCGTGTTAACCCCTGCACCACCAGGGAGGCCCTGGATAAATAACTTGTAGAAGTATTGCTGACATACAAAATTTCCATTTTTATTTCTTTAAGAAATCTCTGCCCCATTATCTGCAGGGACTGTCAATCTCTCATGGCCACCAGCCATGGGTGAGAGCTCCTTT
>NW_023604726.1:0-1145 GCF_014898055.3 Talpa occidentalis | reverse complement strand
TTTCCAAAGCTTAGCTATTGTAAACAGTGCTGCTATAAAATAGGAGTGCAGGTGCTCTTGGAATTGATGTTTCTGTGTCCTTGGGTAAATACCTAGGAGTGGAATTGATGGATCATATGGAAGCTCTATGTTTAGTAGGTCCAGAAATCTCACACAGCTCTCCATAGTGGTTGGACCAGTTTGCATCCCACCAACAGTGCAGAAGAGTTCCTTTTTCTCCACATCCTCGCCAACATTTGTTGTTTGCTAGTTTTTTTTTAATATGTGCCATTCGCACTGGGGTGAGATGGTATCTCAATGGTAGTTTTGATTTGCATTTCCCTGATACAAGTGATGTTGAACATTTTTTCATATGTCTGTTTGGCCATTTGATCTTTTCCTCTTCAGAGAAGTTTCTTTTTAGCTCTTCTGCCCATTTTTTTGACTGGATTATTTCTTTGGTTGTTGCTGAGTCTCATCAGCTCTTTGCAGATTTGGTGATCAGTCCTTTATCATTAGTGTTGGGGTGCAAAAATGTTCTCCCAGTTTGGTGGGTTCTCTTTGTTTTGTTATTTCTCTTTTGCTGTGGCAGAAGCTCTTTAATTTGATGTAGTCCCAGCTGTTTATCTTTTCTTCACTATCACTGCTTTGGTTGATGGTTCTGTAAAGATGTCTTTGATGTGCAAATCCCGTAGTGTTTCGCCTATTTTTCCTTCTATGTATTTTTTATGGTTTCAGGTCTTATGTCTAGTTCTTTAACCATTTTGAGTTGATTTTTTGTGTAGGTGTGAGGTAGTGGTCAAGCTTCATTCTTTGCATGTAGCGACCCAGTTTTCCCAGCACCATTTATTAAACAAACTTTCTTTGCTCCAATGCATAGTCTTTGCTCCTTTGTCAAAGATTAGTTGACATAAATCTGTGGGGTTATTTCTGGATTTCTATTCGATTCCATTGGTCTGTATGTCTGTTCTTGTTCCAATACAATGCAGTTTTGATGATTATGGCTTGGGTAGTATAGTTTGGAAGTCTGGGAGTGGGATGCCTCCATTTCCTTCTTTTTTTTTTCAGTAGAGCTTTGGCTATTCGGGGTTTTTGGTGATTCCATATGAATTTCATCAATAATTGTTCTATTTCTTTGAAGAATGCCATTGAGATTTTGATTGGAA
>NW_023604725.1:0-1146 GCF_014898055.3 Talpa occidentalis | reverse complement strand
ATATATTGTAATATACATTTGAAAATAACTGTTATCTGGTTTTAAGATATAAACACTAAACATTATTATTTGAACATTGTTTATAAAAACCTATCATATCCTGTCTTCCATTCCCCCTTGTCTCCTCATACTCTGGGGATCATTTTAGGGTGACATTGGAATCAGGGTGAGGAAGACTGAAGATTCAAGTGAGTTCAGACTCTGCGACCTGAGCTTAGCCCAGGTCACAGCCATGAAGGGACAGAAAGGGACAGCAAGCAGACTGGGGGGCATCTGCAAAGTTTTAGACCCTGGAGCAGGTTAGTAGCCTCTTCCTTGGCCAGGACCCCACCTCCTGGAGACTCCAAAGAGCTTCTCCGGAACAACCCATTCCCTGTCGAGGATACAAATGAAGCAAGCCACTTCATCTCCACCATCATCATGGCTCAGCCCAGCCTGTTTTCCGAGGAATCAAGGACACAAGTGGGGTGAATAAACAATTAAAGAAATAATTGAAAGCTGCTCTGTGGAGCTTTGGGATACTTGTGCTTTCAGCATCCTTGGCTTATTGTGTCTGCTCTGGTGTCATTCCAAGGCATAGCTGCTTCTGCTGAGATATGACCAATACAAGTTAGGCCCCTACCATCCGCTAATCCAACCTGTATGGTAGACTAGGTCATTAGTTCCATTTTACTGATGGGGACCGAAGCCCAGAGAGACTCATCCTTGGAGTTTCCAACAAGGGGTAGAGATGGGAAGTGAACTCAGATTCCCTGACCCCAAGGCCCATGCTCTTCCCCCAGGCCTTCTCCAGCCAAGGAGTTGGGGGATTCATTCAATGTGTCTGAGCTCCGGCAGGGATGCAACTGGTCAGGTCCTGTCCCTGCTTCTGTTCCCTCCGTGGCTGGAGGAGCCTGGGAAAGGGAACCAGCTCTCCGGACCACCTCCCCATTCTTCTTTGGAGTCCTCATCCCTCCTTTCACATTGTTCCTACCCCCATCCTTCTCCCGAGTGGCTCCTCTTCAAGGCTGTGCCTGGTGCCCAAAGGAATCCCCCTCCCCAGACCCCCCCACAGCCCTCTTCTATAAGCCAGAATACAGGAAGCGCAACTGGCTTCCAACTTGACCCTATGAAATTTGGGACTTTCATGTTCTGTGTGATAAGGGT
>NW_023604724.1:0-1147 GCF_014898055.3 Talpa occidentalis | reverse complement strand
ATTATAAAACCATAATAAGTAAACATCACACCGCAAGATTAAAGCCACTAGTGCAAAAGTTTCATTAATCATACCAAACACGTATTTGCTTTTCTGTTGGCATCAAAATGTAATTGTTTCTCTGTAAGTTAAACATACCTCCTGGTGCAACCTTGATCCAAATCTGTGCACTTGGCAACATAAAAGGGAAACTTATCATATTTCACCCATTGTACGGATTGTTTTCTCCAACTAAATTGGTCAACTTGAATTAAAGCTTATCTGTTCTCCTCTGTAAATATTACCAAATCAGCATTTCAGGTTTGAGTAAGTGATGAAAAGAATTATGTTTTTGTTGCACTAGGTTGATTAAAGCATAAGACTTCAGGGAGAGAGGAATTACAGTTAAACACATTTGGGAATATGGTAAAGAGCTCTGACCCCTAGCCCAAAAATAATACAATTGTATTCACCGAATTGTGAAATTACTTCTCAAAGAGTTCTTTGTCCTCCCAAGATAATTCATGGTCCACAGGTTAAGAACTTACACACTCAAAAACTCCTAGAATAGAGAAATTAAATCACTTACATTTCTTGTGTAAAAATTGTATAAATAAGCAGAATGACCACCAACTCTCATTATTAATGAAATAATTTACCTTCTTTTTCAGTTAGCATTAGAGACTACCCAAGATTTAAAATGATAGCATTTTGAAGGAGGGTTAACAATAAACAGGAAAGAGCTTTGCTGCAGTTCCTACCCCAACTGACCCCTCACAAAGAACTTGCCCTTACATATTTGCAAAATGTATTTTTGATTAGGGATTAATATCTAAAATATATAAGGAACTCCTACACCTCAAGAGCAAAGAAACAAATTATCCAATTTTAAAATGGACAAAGGACTGAGTAGCCGCATTTCCAAAAACAACATACATGCTACCAACAGTTACATGAAAAGATTTGCAACACCACTTAACACCAAGGAAATGCAAATCAAACCCACTATGAGCTATCACCTCATGCCTGTTTGGATGGCTTTTATCAAAAAAGACAAGTGGTAATAAGTGTTGACAGGGCTGTGGAAAAAAAGGAAACTCTTATACTGTGGGGGGTGGAGGGAATAAAATTGGCATAGTCATTATGGAAAAGAGTATGGCAGTTCCTC
>NW_023604723.1:0-1182 GCF_014898055.3 Talpa occidentalis | reverse complement strand
GCCCCTATTTTTTAATGTCTTTTTAATATTATTTTTTTTTTATTTTTTACATCATTGTTAATTTTTTTTTATTAAATAATAAATTTTATTGTTATATTCCCCATACAATTGCAACCCCCCCATTCTGACCCCAATCCCTTCCCTCCCCCCCCCCCCCTAAAAGTGTCTCTGGTTCATAGTTTTTTTGTTGATTTTGATTTTCACTTTCTTATAGTTATTCATTTTCCTGGTCCCTTATTTAAGTTTTCTAGATTCCTGCTATGAGTGAGACCATCCGGTATTTTTCTTTTTCTTTTGGCTTATTTCGCTGAGCATGATCCCTTCCAGCCCATCCATGGCTGCAAATTGCATGTGTTTATCTTTTTTGAATGCTGAGTAATATTCCATGGTATATATGTACCACATCTTCTTGATCCAGTCATCTATTTTTGGGCATTGGGTTGTTCCAAAGCTTAGCTATTGTAAACAGTGCTGCTATAAACATAGGGGTGCAGGTGTTCTTTGGAATTGATGTTTCTGTGTCCTTTGGGTAAATACTAGGAGTGGAATTGCTGGATCATATGGAAGCTCTATGTTTAGTAGGTCCAGAAATCTCCACACAGCTTTCCACAGTGGTTGAACCAGTTTGCACTCCCACCAACAGTGCAGGAGAGTTCCTTTTTCTCCACACCCTCGCCAAACATTTGTTGTTGCTAGTTTTTTTAATATATGCCATTCTCACTGTGTAAGATGTATCTCATGGTAGTTTTATTTGCATTTCCCTGATGACAAGTGATGTTGAACATTTTTTCATAGCCTGTTGCCATTTGCATTTCCTCTTCAGAGAAGGTTTCTTTTTAGCTCTTCTGCCATATTTTTGACTGGATATTTTCTTTGTTGTTGTTGAGTCTCATCAGCTCTTTGCAGATTTTTGTGATCAGTCCTTTATTCATTAGTGTTTTGTGTGCAAAAATTTTCTCCAGTTGGTGGGGTTTCTTTTGTTTTGTTATTGTCTCCTTTTGCTGTGCAGAAGCCTTTAATTGAGTAGTCCCAGCTGTTATCTTCGCCTTCACTATCACTGCTTTGGGTGATGTGTCTGTAAAGATGTCTTTGATGTGCAAATCCCGTAGTGTTTTCGCCTATTTCCTTCTATATATTTTATGGTTTCAGGTCTTATGTCTAATTCCTTTAATCCATTTGAGT
>NW_023604722.1:0-1184 GCF_014898055.3 Talpa occidentalis | reverse complement strand
ATGGTGACAGACTGAGCCCATGAGCAAGCTAATTTCCTTGATATTCATTCCTGTGCTTTTGGAAAACATATATATACTGGTCACAAACTCAAAGAATATTACACTCAGATTTTCACTCTTGAAGTGTGTCTGTTTGTCATTTCTTTCACCGACGCCCTGACCACCCTGCACGCTTCTCTCAACCCTGAGGTGGCCTCATCGTCTACTGCTGTGCTGGTCCATGGCACCGGCCCTCCATCAAGGGCGTCGCCGGGCGCACGGCCCAGCCGCTGGGGCTGTGAGTGCGAGAGGAGGGTGCAGGCTTGCCCCGGGAGGATGGTTTGGGCTTCCGCGAAGGGGAAGAGGGCCACGTTCCCCCATGAGGGAGGACAATCCCGTACCCCAAGGGTGCAGGGGTGGCCCCAGCCCGGGTGGGGATGAGGGTCCCCGAACCCCCTCACCAGCGCCCCCTAGCGGCGGCCCTAGAAAGTGCACCTGTGCGCAGCCAGAGTTGGGTGGACGGGGTCAGGCTCCGGCCAGGGCGGAGCCTGGGCTCATCAGCGCTGCTGGGCCAGGTGCGTACTCTTCCACTCTGAGTGGTGCTGGCTTGCTGGGGCTTTTTTTCGCGCAGGCCAGTGTGCCTGCAGTTTTGGAAGAGGCCACAGTCGCCGCTTGTCCCAGGTTTCCAGGGGGTGCATTCCCCTGACCGGGTCCCCGGCCTTCCATCTAGCGCGTCTCCGGGCGCACGGCCCCGCCGCTGTGGCTGTGAGTGCGAGAGGAGGATGCAGGTGTGCCCGGGAGGAAGGTTTGGGCTTCTGCGAAGGGGAAGTCGGCCCCGTTCCCCAATGGATTAGTACAATACCGTACCCCCATGGGTGCAGGTGTAGCCCCAGCCCTGTGGGGGCTGAGGGACCCCAAACACCATCACCTGCGCCCCCTAGGGGCGGCCCAAGGAAGTGTACCTGTGCACAGCCAGAGTCTGGTGGGCGGGATCAGGCTCTGGCCAGGTGCGGAGCCTGGGGCTCATCAGCGCTTCTGGGCCAGGTGTGGACTCTTCCCCTTTGAGTGGTGTTGGCTTGCCCGGGGCTTTTTTTTTTTTTCCATGTATGGCCTGTGTGTATGCAGTTTTGGAAGAGGATGCGGTCGCCGCATGTCCCTGGCTCCAGGGGGTGCCCTCCCCTCACCGGGCACCCGGCTCTCCATCT
>NW_023604721.1:0-1198 GCF_014898055.3 Talpa occidentalis | reverse complement strand
GATAAAGAAGAAGAAGAATGAGATGTAGAACAACCAGAAGAAGAAGAACTCGAAGAACAAGAACAAGAAGAAAGAGAAGAATTAGATGAAAAAGCAGAAATAACAGAAGAATAAGCCGAAAAAGCAGAAATGACAGAAGAAAAAGCAAAGAAAAGCAGCAATAACAGAAGAATAAGCTGAGGAATGCAGAGGAAGAAGAAGTAATTGAAAAAGCAGAAAATGCAGTAGAAACAGTGGAAGATGAAGAAGAAGGAGATGTAGAACTACAAGAGGAACAATAAGAAGTAGAAGAACAAGAAGTAGAAACAGTAGAATAAGACGAAAAAGCACAAAAAAGAATAATAAGCTGAAGAAGAAGTATTAGAAGCAGCAGAAGAAGAAGTCATTGAAAAAGCAGAACATGCAGAAGAAACAGAAGAAGATGAAGAAGAAGAAGAATAAGGAGTTTTAGAAATACAAGACGAACAAGAAGAACTAGAAGAACAAGAAAAAGAAACAGAAGAATAAGAGCGAAAGCAGAAATAATAGAAGAAGAACCCGAAAGAGCAGTATTGAAGGAAGAGTAAGGCAAAAAACAGAAATAACAGAAATAACAGAAGAAGCTGAAGAAGAAGCAGAAGAAGCAGCAGCAGAAGAAGTAATGGAAAAAGAAGGAAATGCAGAAGACACAGAAGAAGATGAAGAAGAAGAAGAAGAAGAAGAAGAAGGAGGAGGAGGAGGAGGAGGAGGAGGAGGAGGAGGAGGAGGAGGAGAGGAGGAGGAGAGAGGAGGAGGAGGAGAGGAGGAGGAGGAGAGGAGGAGGAGGAGATGAGAACTACAAGAACAACAAGAAAAAAAAAAAGTAGAAGATAAGAAGAACAAGAAGGAGAAACAGAAGAATAAGACGAAAAAGAAGAAATCACAGAAGAATAAGCCGAAAAAGCAGAAATAACAGAAGAAGAAGCTGAAGAAGAAGCAGAAGAAGCAGAAGAAGAATAAGTAATTGAAAAGGCAGAAAATGCAGCAGAAACAGAAGAAGATGAAGAAGAAGAATTTGGGGATGTAGAACTACAAGGAGAACAAGAAGAACTAGAAGAACAAGAAGAACAAGAAGTACAAACAGAAGAATAAGACGAAAAAGCAGAAATAAGAGAAGAATAAGCTGAGAAGTATTAGAAGCAGCAGGAGAAGAAGTAATTGAAAAAGCAGAAAATGCAGA
>NW_023604720.1:0-1201 GCF_014898055.3 Talpa occidentalis | reverse complement strand
ACCCCAAGTGTATTCAGCAAAGTTGGGGTGGCTTATTAAGTGTCTGTGTTGGGCACATTGAATTAAGTACCCAGTAGATCATATTTGTGAAATTTTGGCAACTTAGAAAGTCAATGATGTAGCATATAATTTTGACTTAGAGCCGTTGGTTATCATTTGAAGGCATCTTGTCACAAACCACGAGGGTTTTCACAATTTCCATAGATGACATCTAATCTTCTGGGCAGCGTTATCATTTTTTCTGATAGAGAATTTTCCTTGAACTCATGGGACACAACCTGGGGCTCCCCCTCCACCCCACAGGCTCCATCAGAGGATGGCGGGAGGAAATTCACAGGCTTAGGCCCATCCTGGGGCAGGCATGTGTGCGTGTGACACCGGCCAGCTCCTGAGCGCCCTGTGTCAGCTGCCCCTGCCTGCTCCTGATTCAGCTGCTCTGACCTGGGACAGAGGCCTGGGCTTGAGCTTAGTAAACGCGTCGGGAGATCAGCTGGTCTCTGGTCTTCATGAATGAATTTGTAATTTCTCTGTACTTTTCAGTAAATAGAAAGAAAAAATTGGAAAGTGCATGAAGCCCGGAGAATTGGAATAATGCACAGATGTATAGTATGAGCCCAAGAAGATGCGGGAGAATGAAGGAGTGAAAGTATGGAGGCAACAATGACTGGAAAGTTTCAATTTTCATGGAACAAACCCAAACCATTAATGTGGACATTAGGAAGCTTAATGATCTCAAAGCAGGACAAGGGTCATGGAAATGGGCAGGATTCCCTCCACCCCGGACAACAGGGCAGAAAAGTGATTAAAGATACAGTCGCTGAAAATATCTCCACTTAGTAGGAACAAACAAACAACAGACAAGCAAACAGACCTAAACCATCAGTGTAGACACCCAGACAGCTCTGAGAACTCAGAGTGGGACAAAGGAGCATGAAATGGGAAGGTCCCCCACCCCCGCCCTTTACACCCAGAGCTCCTCCTCCCAGTCCAGCTGCGCCCCTTCAGGTGCCCCACTGGGCCCAGCTCACACGAGGGCTTCTGCCTCAGGGTCACGTTCACAGCGGGAGGGTGAGGTGGAGATACCAGGGGTTGAACAGAGACAGACACGGTGCCTTTTCTCCTTGCAGACACCCTAGTAGCTGAAGGATATGTTGCTCCAAGCAGGCCTGGCGAGTGCAAGGAGGTCGCTGCCCACTTTCTT
>NW_023604719.1:0-1210 GCF_014898055.3 Talpa occidentalis | reverse complement strand
TCAGACGCGCGAGGGCTCGCGAGCGCGGGGAGCGCGGGCCGGGGTGGCACCGGGAGGGTGCGCCGGGCATCGGGAGCAAGAGCTGGCGGACAGGTGCGCCTGCTCTTTGCTCTCACCGACAGACGAGCGCGCCCCGCCCCGCGAGCCCCCAGCGCAGCCTCCACCTGTCCTGCTGCAGCTCGCACTGT
Organism: Talpa occidentalis; assembly: GCF_014898055.3. Taxonomy (NCBI): domain Eukaryota; kingdom Metazoa; phylum Chordata; class Mammalia; order Eulipotyphla; family Talpidae; genus Talpa; species Talpa occidentalis. The sequence continues at coordinate 1,022 of NW_023604719.1, read as the reverse complement.
GCCCCCTCCCTGCCCCCTGCACGGGAGGCTCAGCGGGATACAGCAACTCTCTCTGCCTTTAGGAATTCCATTGGAGGACACGGATGTGTCAAGGAGGAGTCCAGCGGCTGCGGGGGAGGGGGGTAGGCAGGAAGAGGAGCAAGCGAGCCACTCTGGAAGCAAAGGCAAGGAAAATATTTTGGAAAGGGACTAAGCCCGCCTGTTATATAAGTTTTAATAATGCCATCTTTCAGGTCGTTAAGATGAGGTCGTCTTCCCCACGAGTTTTCATGATTTTATCTCCTCTGTCTTTGTAATTCAAGTAATAACAACAACAACAACAAAACATTAATACTATTGTTCCCATTTCACATGCAGGACTATAAAAGATCCGAAGTGGCTCTACAAGACCTCTGTGCTCCGTCCTGCGGCCCCCAGTCCCTCTCTCCACAGAACGGCCCCCTGAGAGCAAAGTGGATTTATCACAGTTGGCTTCGGCTTCACCTAAGTTTGAAAATTCTTTCTGAGGCACGAACATTAACAAGAAGTATAAGGTGTATCGTTGCAACCAAGCCAGTCCACTGGCGCCCACAGATTCTTACCAGTTGCCTGTGGGTTTCATGTAAAAGCAGGCTGGGCAGCCTGAGCCACGTTTCTTGGGCCACGTTGGGGCCTCCGTGGCGCATGTGGGGTGCTGCGCGGCGGCTTGGCTTTGCTCTCACAACCCACTTCCGTCTCTGCCCAGCTAATTAATCTATGTCTAAATGGAATTGCAGTTGGCAGAAAGGCAGCCATGCCAAAGTGGAATAATCACTTGGCCCCAAATCTGAGTTGTTTTCCATCCTTGACAACAAATAATGTTACTCCGGGGCCTGCAGGCCAAGAGTTGGAACAAGTTTATAATTTGGCGTCCAATCTCACATTCTCAATCTCCAGCACTTAAATCTTTTCTGTCTTTGAACATAAAGGGGGAAGGTTTGGCGGCTAAATCACTGACATGGTCTTTATGGATATCCTTCATGAATATTCTTTGCCATTGAAAT
>NW_023604717.1:0-1217 GCF_014898055.3 Talpa occidentalis | reverse complement strand
TGGTGAATTCTCTTACCTTCCACACCTCTGGCCTATACCCAAGTTCTTCTACGCAAAAAATATAAATAAAATGAGAAGGAAAAAAGTGTGACACATGATGGGGAAAAAGGAGACAGGCAAAAGAGTCCACCTGTGAAAGGGACTGGCTGTTAGATTTAATTAAGATTTCAGAGTAACCATTCAAAGAACCATAAATTTTTTTTAAATATTTATTTATTTTTATACAAGAGCCAGGGTACAGGCTGGAGGCGCAGGAGGGTGAGCGGTTTCACCAGAGACAGAGTGGGGAACAGAACAGGCAGACTGACGAAATACACTGCTGAGGGGAGCTGTGGTGGTGCAGCAAGGTCTGCCACGCCATGTGGGAATTTCCCTGGCTGGTCGAGAATCGAACCGGTGCTGCAGAGGCTGTGGACAGCTTCACAGCACTGCACTCAACCAGCTGTGCCACTGGGGAGGCCCAACATAAATATGTTTTTAGAAGAGTAAAGGAAGCCATGCCTAAAGAAGCAAAGGACAGCATGAAGATGATAACACATCAATAGTCTATCATAGAGACAGATATTATCAAAAAAGAAACTATGTACTTAAAAGTATAACAACTAAAATAAAAAATTCAACAGTGAGCCTCAACAGTAAACTTGAATGGGCTTGATCAATAGAAATTATTCAAACACAGAGAATAAAGAGAAAAAAGAGTGAAAAACAAATCTCAAAGAAACATAGAACAATAAGCACATAATGTAAGCATCAGAAAGAGAGGATTGAGAGACGCAAAGGAGTAGAAAAAATATTCAAAGAAATAATGAGTGATAACACCCCAAAATATGAAGAACAATCTAGACATGCAAATAGCTCAGCAAAGTCTTAAGTATGATAAATGCAGAGATCCACACTGAGACAACACAAAACAGCACAGTAAAAAATATTCAAAGAAAAAACCTTGAGAGCAGCAAGAGAAAAATGACCAATCATGTACAATATATTATCAGTTGATTCTCATGAAAAACAATATAAGTCAGAAGTTAGTGGGATGACAATAGTCTACTTGATGAAAGGAAAAAAAGTCAACCAACAATTCAACATACATCAAAATTATCTTTCAAAAATGAAGACAAAACAGGGTCTCCCTGGTGGCGCAAGGGGTTAAGCATAGCACTATGAAGCATCCGCAGCCTCTGCAGCAGGAGTTCAATCCCCAGCCGGCCAGGGAGAAA
>NW_023604716.1:0-1218 GCF_014898055.3 Talpa occidentalis | reverse complement strand
ATGCCTTATCTTCTTCCTTTTTAATAAACAGAGCAATATTTCAGCCATAGGTTAAGGAAGTGTGTGTTTTCTTTTGGGTCAGAGATTTCAAGATTTCCAGTTGGTCCTGGAAAAACAATTTAGATCCTTTGGGAGAAATGTCTGAGTAACACCTGGGGCATTTAGAGGACTGAGCTTAAGCCTCCTCTGCTGTCCCTTCTGGAATGTGGCCTATGCCTGCCTCTTTCAGGGTTCCCATCTCTCAAAACACCTGCAGAAAAGCAGTGTTCTCTGGGCCTGCTCCTCACAAGGAAGAAGAGGCTTCATTAGTCAAGGTTTCAAAAGTACACTCAGACCTGTTGCCAAAGGGTCTCCTGGCCCATTATCGGCTGCACTGTCCCCTTATGCTAACCCTTCCACCTTGTGCTAGTAGGAGGTTTTATGCAAGAAAGCACAGAATTACTCAGAACTTTATAGAACCTATGGGAGTTCTATTAGCAACATCTCCAAGATGTAGGCATTGTTTAGCTCCACTTTGTGGTTCCAGTGACCTTTGCAAAGTAACGTAAGTGAGAGGCACTCAGACTTTAAAAATCTTATAGAACCCAAACAGTATAGAGGTTACAGGTAGTGTGGGGTGAGGTTTCTTCAGCCTCCACAATGTGTTTGAATGTGAATGCCTTTGGTGGGACCCCTGTTCGTTATTCCCTCATAGACTGTTAGACATTTAGGGTACTGCCCTGGCAAGGTTCTCACTTCTGTAGTGCCAGGCCATGAACCCTATATTTTAATGCTGATTTTCTATTAAAATCAAGCACCCAGCATGTATTCAGCTCTACCACATATACAGTCTCATGTGACATTCCTAATCATTTTAGAAAATGGTGGTCCTGTTCCCCATTCTTCAAAAAGAATCTAGGATTTCACGAGATTAAATTGCTCAGTATACACAAGTAGCACAGGTGGTCAAAGATTGAACCCTATCTTTCCTTACTTACATGTTAAGTGGGGATAATCACTCCTACCTCAAATGCTCTTAGAGAATGAAATTCCTGGTGTGAATGCTTGCCCTGGTGTGTGACATTCCACAAACTCTCAGTAGACATTACTTATAGTAACAGTTGTAAAAAAATTTTGGTTGGATTAAGTAAATCTTTCTTACACGTGATAGCTCTTTTCCAATTGTACATTACTAGTTCTTTTTCATTTTCTTACTTCTGAGCTACACTTTTCTTTGTT
>NW_023604715.1:0-1225 GCF_014898055.3 Talpa occidentalis | reverse complement strand
AGGGGAGAGGAGGTCAGCTCTGCTTAACAACGTCATCATCGCCGCAGATCCTGGTCCGGGAAGACAAGGAAACATTTCTGGGGTCAAAGCAAAGTGCAACAGGCTGCCCAGGGCTGCTGTAAACAAAGCGCATGGAAAGCTCCACCCACCGGAATCTCGGGGTCTTTTGTGGAAACAACTTGTCTTGAGACAATTCTGCAGAAAGCAACCCGCTGCCGTCCACCGCGAGCGGGACAGCGACCAGCACTGACCGTGCACAGGCGGAGCAGGTCCCGGGGTTCGTGAAAGTCCAGGAAACCCGCGTGTCCCCCGCCCGCGCCCCGCGTCCCTCTCTCCCGCCCGCCCCTCCCGGGCTCCCCCCGCACAGACAGCTCGGGGTCCTCTCGTCCCCGTGGGCTGGGCGTGGCTCTGCGAGTGGCGGGGGCTCCGCGAGGCCCCCAGATCCCCTCCGACCACCGAGGACGGGCCCCAGGTTGGCTCCAGCTCGGCTGTCCGGGAAGCCGCGCCACGAACGCGGGAAACAGCAGCCGCCGCCGCGCTCCGTCCCCGCGGGCCCCGGCGCCAGCACACACGCCGCCCGGGCCTCGGCCTTGCCTCGGAGCCGGAGGCCATGTCCCCCCAAAACCTTCAATTTTCCAAACCCCCAGTTCCCGGCACTTGAGAGACATCACGTTCCCGCGCCCGCGCCCCGACGGGAGGACCCGCTCCGCGTCCAGCTGCGGCCGAGCGTGGACCCCGCTGGCCCCGAGGCCGCGCCCGCCAGGGCTGTCCCGACCGCGTCTCCTCAGGACGTGGTGCTCTCTGGTTTAAGAGACGCGGGGTGCGCCTCGCAGGCAGGGGAGCGGTCGCCTCCTCGCACACAGCTGAGGCCTCAGCCTGGGCCTCAGCCTCCTCCCAGCAGGAAGCGCCGCCTGTGCCCCCTGCCCCCCGCTCCCCTGCTGCCCGGCTGCCCTCCAGCTGCCCCCCCTCCCCCCCCCCCCGCTCAGCTCAGCCTCCCTGGGCGCACCCCTACCCTGGGGACCCCCGTGGCCATCAGACCCGCGGCTCAGGGCGTGGGGGCTCCCTGTAGGCCTCGGGGCTGTAGGGGGCTGGGCGGTGGGGGACTCCTGAAGGGGGGCCACGTCCCTCCCCACCCGCCGGGCTCTGTCCCTCGCGCCCCCTGACTCTGGGCCACATCCCCCGCGGGGGAGCCCTGGGTCAGCCCCGCCCAGCAGGGGCCCCGGCC
>NW_023604713.1:0-1232 GCF_014898055.3 Talpa occidentalis | reverse complement strand
TTTTTTATCTTCTGTTCTTGATACTGTGTTAATAATCAGAGAAAGACTAAAAAAATCCAGTCTTGTTGTTTTGAAACATACTTTGGAGTTATAAGAGAAACCCAAAGCTCTAAGAATAGACTAACATTATTTAACAACAGAGCTCTTTTTCTTAAAGCAAATATGCTATTTAATATATATGTATATTTGTACACACATATACACGTAACTATTATACAGATATACACATAATATATAAGTATAGTAAGTTTGTGTATATGTATGTGCACGTATGTATGTGTTGTAAGGTTGGTTTGATTTGTTAAGACAAACACCTTATCAATATTTAATTAATTCTGATTTTGTTTTTTACACTAAGATTGCTATATATAAAAACTAACTGCCTGTGCCTTATTTTCTTATTTGTAAACTAAAGGGAAAGGAATGGAGTGCTAGTGTAGAGAACTCAGTAATTTTATATAGCAAGAGACAAATTGATATAGATGGAATATTTTACAATCTATGTTATTATGTCTGAAGTGTTGGTTGATTATTCTATGTCTATCAAGCTAAATCTTAAAACTCTGAAGTTGAAAGAAAATCCAAATGTCATTCTTTGTTATCTTCATGTAAGCTTCAGCTCCCTAATATTGACAGATGCCATCTTAAATTCTGCTGGAACAGGGAAGAAAATAAATAAACACATTCACAGATACAGATCTTACTGAACTTAAAAGAATTTCAGGCAGGAGGCCAACTTGGGGTTTGGACTGAAATTGGCAATATGTCCCTGATAATGCTAATGGCTAAAATTTATTGAGCTCTTACTATGTGCCAGATACTGGTTTAAATGCCGCATCATGTTAATTCATTTAATCCACATAACAATGACTATTCCTATTTGATAAATGAAGAAACTCTGGAGAGATTGTCACTTGACTTTTGGCCCCCCTAGGAAGTAGCAGACACTGGATTTAGAACCAGAGAATCTGACTTAAGTCCTGTTACTACTCCTAGGCTAGTAAGTTATTATCTATTGCCAGATTTTGAAAAACGATGCTTTTCTCTGCACTTTTAAGACAGAGTATTTTATGTTAATTTGGCACATAACTTTATGGTGGATCTGAAGACATTTACATGCAATATCCCCAAGGGCAGAGATTTTGTCAGTTTTGTTTTAACGCTTTCGTTTTCAAGGCCCAGACGAGTAACTGGTGTATAATAAATGCCCAATATAATATTTGTTTAATAAC
>NW_023604712.1:0-1235 GCF_014898055.3 Talpa occidentalis | reverse complement strand
ATATGTTGATATCATGTGTATATTCAGTGTTATTGCTATGTAACAATATTCCCATATGCAGAGACTTAAAACAACACATTTAATCATCTTTCATGTTCAGTGGCTCAGGAGTTTGGCAACTCATTAGCATTTTCTGCTTCAGGGTGTCACAAAGTTACCTTCAGGGTGTCACAAGGGGTCACCTGGGGTTGCAGTCACATCTGAGGCTCATTCTGGGAAAGGATTTGTTCTTGGTTCACATGATGTTGACAGCATTGAGTTACTTGCAGGTTCAGTAATGGAGGACCTCAGTTTCTCCCTGAGTTTTGGAGGAGTCTTCTCACCTCCCTGCCACGTAGCCTTTCTGATATCACAACTTGCTTCTTGGAAACCAATAATGGGGGGGGGCTTCCTTAGCAAGGGAGTATTCTAGTAAGACAGGTTGCAATAATGTAATAGTACCATGAGTGCGGTGTCTCAGCACCATATTCTGTTTGCTAGAAAAGAAGTCACAGTTGTCACCCAAGCCCAGACAGATTACATAAGGGAGTGCTGGGAGGCAGAGATCATGGGGCTTATCTTATAGTCTCTTCCCCAGTGCCTTCATCTTAGGAAAAATTGTAGCCAGTCCTTACTAGAAGCGTCATTGCAATACCAAAATATATCCTCTAAGTTTGTGTGACAAGTTCTGTAAAATAAATTACTAGAGATGTGGTTTCAGAACAAGTGTTTTATCTCAGGGAAGAAATATGTTGTCTTAAAGAAAAAAAATTGGTTCATTCTGTTTAGTTCCAAAAGGCAGAGGTTGAAGCAGTTGATGAAAATCATAGGAAGGCCAATTTGAGCTGCATATAAACAATAACAGAACAGTGCAAAATGGGATTGGGTGTCTCAAGAAATCATGATAACCTAGCCACTGAAGTGTTAAGTGCAGATGTTACAACCATGGTGCATGTGTGGCATGGCCTGAACAAGTGAATTAGGTGAGATTTGCCTCACTAGAAACCAAAAATATGCCTTCAGAACAGTTTTTCTCTTGCCATCTTCCACAAAGTCAGCTGCCTATACCATCTGCTTTTAAGTAGTAGACACTGCTTAACCAAACTCTTGAGTAATTTTCTATTCCCCCAAAATACTCTAGGAAATAACCATAAAATACAGAAGGGCAGTGCATACCATGTATTCCTGGTTTGGGAGAAGAGAAAAACTAGACCTATTTTGTATACTCACAAAAGACATTGTCTTGGTGAGTGGCT
>NW_023604711.1:0-1244 GCF_014898055.3 Talpa occidentalis | reverse complement strand
ATCGAATAGAAAATCCAGAAATAAACCCACAGATTTATGGTCAACTAATCTTTGACAAAGGAGCAAAGACTATAGCATTGGAGCAAAGAAAGTTGTTCAATAAATGGTGCTGGGAAACTGGGTCGCTACATGCAAAAGAATGAAGCTGACCACTACCTCACACCATACACAAAAATCAACTCAAAATGGATTAAAGAACTAGACATAAGACCTGAAAACCATAAAATACATAGAAGGAATATAGGCGAAAACACTACGGGATTTGCACATCAAAAGACATCTTTACAGACACATCCCAAAGCAGTGATAGTGAAGAAAGATAAACAGCTGGACTACATCAATTAAAGAGCTTCTGCACAGCAAAAGAGACAAGAACAAAAACAAAGAGAAACCCCACCAACTGGGAGAAACATTTTTGCACCCAACACTAATGATAAAGGACTGATCACAAAATCTGCAAAGAGCTGATGAGACTCAGCAAACAAAGAAAAATAATCCGTCAAAAAATGGCAGAAGAGCTAAAAAGAAACTTCCTGAAGAGGAAATGCAAATGGCCAACAGACATATGAAAAAATGTTCACAACATCACTGGTAATCAGGAAATGCAAATCAAAACTACCATGAGATACCATCTTCACACCAGTGAGAATGGCACATATTAAAAAAACTAGCAACAACAAATGTTGGCGAGGATGTGGAGAAAAAGGAACCTTGTGCAACTGTTGGTGGAGTGCAACTGGTCCAACCACATGGAGAGCTGTGTGGAGATTTCTGGACCTACTAAACAGAGAGCTTCCATATGATCCAGCAATTCCACTCCTAGGTATTTACCCAAAGGACACAGAAACATCAATTCCAAAGAGCACTGCACTCCTATGTTTATAGCAGCACTGTTTACAATAGCTAAGCTTTGGAAACAACCCAAATGCCCAAAAATAGATGACTTGGATCAAGAAGATTGGTAAATATATACATGGAATATTACTCAGCATTCAAAAAAGATAAACACATGCAATGCAGCAACATGATGGCACGGAAGGGATCATGCTCGCGAAATAAGCCAAAAAGAAAAGAAAAATACCGGATGGTCTCACTCATAGCAGGAAGCTAGAAAACTTAAATAGGGACCAGGAAAATGAATATAAGAAAGTGAAATCAAAATCAACAAAAAACTATGAACCAGAGACACTTTTGGGGGTGGGGGGGGAGGGGAAGGATTGGGTCAGAATGGGGCGTTTGCAATT
>NW_023604710.1:0-1249 GCF_014898055.3 Talpa occidentalis | reverse complement strand
ATTATTAAATCACAATCAAAGTTTACATTTCATGTCTCAAACATGGCATTCCTGTGAGTATTTCCTAGGCTCAAGAAAATAGGGAGAATATCTGAATTTTATTTATTTGGCTTATGGTCATTGCTATTTCTTTTAGAAATGGAAATGTTTTATTTACTTTTCTAGTCCAGCTGACTATTATTTGCATGATGACTAATAAAGAAAATGATAAGTGAGAAAAATATATTTCAATTACTTATTTTTATCATCATCATTCATCATCATCATCATATTTTGTATTTAGTTCCAGCTACCACAGTAACTCAAAATTAACTTCTGCAGGTTAAAATCAGTGAAAAGCTTGCTGAATTTTGTTTTCTGCTAACCTGGTGCAAGATCTCCAAACACTAATGCTAGATTAAATCCAAAGGAAAAAGTCATGTACAGCATGCATGAAAATGGTAGTATTTTTGCCGGCTTACTTTCCCAGTGAATAGTTCTTAACATAGTTGGATATATCTGTTAAGCTTGGGAATCATGCCATTACTGTGAAACAGGCATGTCTAATTATTTTGGCCATATGAGTCCATCTTCCTCACAATCCACAATAAGAGAGATGTTTCAGTAGATCAGATTCAGTAGATGACTCACCCTTCACACTCTAAGGTGTCGGCATGAATGAAGGATGATAAACAACATCCTAGCCTTCTAGACCTATTACACGCAGTAGCACCCAGCCAGTTCTGACAACCAAAAGTGTCTCTAGATATTGCCAGTGCCACATAGAAGCTAAAATTTCCCTTTGTGGAGAACCACTGGAATACAATGAAATTCATTATGTTCCACCTCCGAGAATCAACTCCTAAAATCCTACAGTAATCTGAGTTTTTATTTGCATTTTTTACCTTTTTTGTTATACTAAAATATATATCCACTGAATATTAAAAGTAGAGAGTAAACAATTGCATTATCAACTATGTACTTTAGCAACTAATATCTTGGTTGGTACAAATTCATAATAACTTTGCTTAGACAATATTCTGGATGTTCTCAGATTAACAAAGTATAGTAGTCTTTAACCAAAATAGTGGTTTCAAAATAGAATTCACTTGTTACTTCCTTTTGGTAAGCAAAACTTTTAGTTTTCTAATAACTCTTTTACATAACAAACAATCAAAGCAAAGCAAAATAATAAAAAAAAAATCTCATCGGAACTAACTATAAAAATTTGAATAAAGTCACAGTGATCAGAAATAAAGTCTTTTTTTTT
>NW_023604709.1:0-1253 GCF_014898055.3 Talpa occidentalis | reverse complement strand
GGATCAGAGTAAAGCTGACTTCCTAGAGTAATATGGGAGTATTTCCTTCTTTTCAATTAAAAAGTGAGCAGACAATGTGAATAGACATTTTTCTAAAACATGAAAATGGCTAATAGACACTTGAAAAATTGTTCAACATGACTAATCATTAGAGAAATACAAATCCAAAATGAAATATCACCTCACATTTCTTACAATGGCTCTTAAAATCCTTAGATATGTAAATGGACTAAACTCTTCAATAAAAAGACACAGAGTTGCAGCCTGGATTTAGAGAACAAACCCAACCTTTGCTGTCTCCAGGAAACACATTTAGCTACAAAAGATAAAAAGAGGCTCAAAGTTAAAGGATGGAAAACAATCCTACAAGCAAATGGACCAAAAAAGAAAGCAGGAACAGCTATACTTATATCAGATAAAACGGATTTCAAACTCAAAAAGATAAAAAGAGACCCCAATGGTCACTACATTATGATCAAGGGGACAATACTTCAAGAAGAAATAACACTCATTAACATATACTCACCAAACGAAGGAGCACCAAAATATATCAGACAACTGTTGTCCTCTCTGAAAACAGACATCAGAGAAAACACATACGTAGTGGGAGACTTCAACACACCACTATCAACAATGGATAGATCAACAAGACAAAAAATAAGTAAAGAAACCAAAGCTCTAAATAAGGACCTAGAGCAATTGGGCTTAACAGACATCTATAGAACACTAAACCCCAAAAAAACGGAGTACACATTTTTCTCAAGCGCACACGGATCATTTTCCAGGATCGATCACATACTGGGGCACAAGACAAACATCAACAGATACACCAAGATTGAAATCATATCAACCATCTTTTCTGACCATGAAGGCATCAAACTAGAAATAAACCGTAAAAGAGAGGCAAGAGAACTTTCCTACCTCATGGAGATTAAAAACCACACTACTGGAAGACCACTGGACTAAGGAGGAGATCAAAGAAGAAATTAAAAAAATTCTTTGAATTGAACGACAAGGAGGACACCAATATCCTAAATGTATGGGATGAGGCAAAAGCAGTAATAAGAGGAAAATATATTAGCAATAGAAGCTCACATAAGAAACAAGAAAGAACTCAAAGAAACAACCTAATCTCGAAGCTCAAAGATCTAGAAAAGAACAACAAAAAAACCCCAAACCAGTAGAAGAAAAGAAATAATAAAAACCAAAGCAGAATAAATGAAATGAAACTAAAAAACAATCCAAAAGATCAC
>NW_023604708.1:0-1268 GCF_014898055.3 Talpa occidentalis | reverse complement strand
GGGGCGCCTCCGCCGTTTCTCTGCTTTTGTCCCCCCAGGACCCCCAGCGTTCCTCTGCCCCCCAGTCAATGGTCTCCCCTCGAACTGCTGCCCGTCATCATATGGATATATAGTGATTATTCACCGTTCCCGAGGTTTTCCTTGGAGATGTTCCAAACATTTGTTGCTATAAGCAGGTGTTGGTCAATAGTTTTATATGTAGATTGTATCAGTATTTCCAGCATTTCCTTAGGTCATTTCCCAAAAATAGACAATTACTAGAACAGGCAGTAGAAATAGTCTAAGCCTCACAGTTCTCTGCAGAAGGATGGAGCAGGTGTCCTTCCTCAGGAATGAATTACAGCACATAGTTCACCTCCCACCGCCAACATTCATTCCGTCTCTCCATCCGTCTTCTTCAAGATTTTGACTCTACCTTTGCACTAGAACCAAGGACACAAAAAGTTCCATTATGTATAAGCAAAAAATAGACTCTCAAAAAGGAACATTAGCTCAGTATACCAGCAAATGAAAAAACTAAACTATCTTAAAGTTTAGGAAGTAAAATAAAAGGGTAAAGAAATAAAAAGAGGTTTTTTCCCCTAATCATGAAATTTTAATGCCACAGGTAATTATCTGTGGATGCACTATATGTATACATTCTCTCTCTCTCTCTCTCTCTCTCTCTCTCAGACACACACACACAAAACTTTTCCTGCGTCTCCAACAATCAGTTTGTACCCTATTCCAGTTGCTACTGACACCACTGAGAATGTCTTGATGATAGCATATGCAGGATTGGAGGAAGGTACTTCAGTATCCTTGTAGCATCCCAAGCAAGTGAGGAAGGAGAAGACACATGGGGCCTAATTTCTGGAGACCCGCTCCTGCTGAATGTCGTGTCAGGAGTCCCTGAAAGGAGAGGCTGGCGTCGATGAAAACTTGGGGGGCTGAGGGGAAGTGGAATGAGGTAGACACAGACACTCTCTCTGGTGCAAGAATCTCCTGCTGAGGGTCTCAGTGGGTCTTTACTTATACAGTCAGGCAAGCGGTGAGATTACATCAACATAAGCATCGAAGCAGAACAAAGACAATCATTACATATTTTCTCATGAATGTACAGAGACTCGCTTGGTCTCATACCAAAAGGGCATTTCTTTGGTTACCTTAAAAAAAATGAGGGACAATTAGTTTTCTTAGTACAGCTCATTTTCTAACATGATAAATTATTTCAGACAGCACAACATTTGGTGACAATCATTCTATTAAACTTTCCTAGTTTCGGAGTG
>NW_023604707.1:0-32988 GCF_014898055.3 Talpa occidentalis | reverse complement strand
TGGGAAGTATGTCTAAGTCCCACTGGGCAGGGAGATTTCGCCTTGAGTAACAAGGTGAAAGTTGACAGAATAAGTTGATAGAAGAACAAGATGGGAGAAATTTATAATCGATTCTGTAATTAGTTCATGGTGTTGACCATGATCACTAAAAGGAATTATGGTATAGACTACCCAGATGTTTGACTATGTCACCTCAAAGTGCTTTTTCTAGTGTTTTAAGATTCTCAGTTTCTAGATTTTAAGATTGCATGCATTCTGTAAAAGCATGTTTTTTTTTTCAAACACATCATTTATTTTTCATTTATTTTCTGTTTATTGGGTTATTTTGTTGATAGTATAATCATCATGCAGTTTGTTTGGTTGTGAGTATCTAAACTCATCAAAATTCTGTACAAGTAGTAAGAAAGTGAGAGAAGCAAACAATTCGGAAAGGTTAACTTCAGCTGAATGAAATGTCAAGAAACACCTAGAGTTTCCCTTTTTCTCTGAGCTTACTGTATGATTTGCATTATATTTGGCTAATGGTCTAGGAAGAGAAAAAAAAATTTTTGTGGCCAGTGCTCACTGTTCATTCTATTTGCCATTGAAAAAGACACAGCCATCAGGACTCACTTTTCTACAGAAGCTACAGACAAAAAAGAAAAGGAAACCCTCACTTCGCAAATAAAGGGCATATTGGTCCTGGAAGGTCTGTTCCCTTCAACTGACAATTAAAAAAACAAACCAAAAAAAAAAAAACCCACACTGTTATTTTTATAGTTTTGTTAGAAACAATAAAGTTAAAATCTTGGATTGCGTGGAATTGTGTGCATGGATTCCTTTCAAGCATTCAAATTCAAAATAACAAGAGGTAGCTTTGGTTCTCACAGTCTTCCTCCAGAACTACTAGGTTCTTTCAGAACTGAAATGTCATCTCTCAAGTATTTACCTACTTAAAAGTCAAGATATTGGGCTATCAAGGCAACTAACAGAAACGTTCAGCTGAGCCCCTCCTTCCCGCAGCTCCTCCATCCCCTCCTCACCTCACTTTCAGTTGCAGAAATACAAACACAAAATATTCTAGGAAAGACCCTTAAGTGTGACACATGAAAAGCACTGTAAGCAGTTACCTGGAATGCAAGAATCATAAACGCTCATCCTTCATCAGGGCTCATCTCAGCAGTGTGAGGAGCAAATTAGCTTAAGTTGGTGGCTCAGAGTGCTGCTCCACAGACAAGAAGTCCCACGGAGTGGTGTGTCTGCCGGTGACTGGGAGGGGGTTCTGCCCAATGACTTTAAAACCTCATGTCTATTTAAAAACATGTGTCGAACCTGTAAGTATGCTCGACTCTGCAGTACAGAAGAAACATGAGGTGTCCTGAATTCAGGGAGTCCCCAGTGTAATGGAGGAAATGGAAACACAATTAAAATAGCCCAGTGTCACGTGAGGCCAGTTGCCAGCCCCTGCCACGGGCACTCCAGCTGGACTTTTGGAGCGGAAAAGGCCAGAAATGCCGAAGATATGTAGAAAACAAACGCTTAGGCCCCAGAGCTCAGAACTGGGTAGCGAGGTGTTCTTTAATGTCATTGTCACAAAAACATCCTCAACATCCAAATTTAGGGATCAGTGGGCAGTATTGGTCTGTATGGTGGTGAGTATTGGTATGTATAGTGGTGAGCATAACTGCCTCAATGATGGCATATTGCAGTCTCAAAACATTTAAATTTATATTTATATTTATACACATATGTACACTTGTGATGGGCAAGAGAAATGTTCAAGAGCATAAAGTAAAAATATATATTTCCAGGATAAAAAAACATACACATACACATACATATACATGGTATGATCTTAATGACAAATTTTCTAGCATGACACTTATCACCAGGCTGGGTATTTTTAAAGTCCCAAATGACTCGTTCCGTCATCCCACCAGGTGTGGTGCTCCACAGACAAGACTCAGGACTCAGTGCTTCTTGCCTCCCGGGCCCTGGCACATACTTAAGCTGCTTGTTTTGACATACCTGTGAAAATGAACAGCTCTTCACAGCACCCCCAAAGTACCCACTGATACCAAGTAGCAAATGCCTCACTGGACCCTACAGCATGCCCCCACCTCTGAACACTTTTTGTCAGAAGACACTCCGTCCCCACACCCCATCTCTCTCCTTCCTCTACCAGGCCACCAGATGCTCTCCCACCTTGAATCCAGAAAAGTGTCCATTTACTTTTATGAAAAATAATGAAAAAAATTTCACTCCAAAGAGGAATTCTGTTGCCAGTTAACTTAGTTAAAAAGAAAATCATGTTCCTGCACTCTAAAAGACAAACAGGAGTTCCAGAGTTCAGGGACTGAGGTAATTGGGGTCTGTGCTTCTGTACATTTCTTTCCAAATAAAAATGGTGTTACTGTCTAAAGCACTCACTTCCGAACAGGGTCCCAGTGGAAGTGGAAGTTCTGGCCACCATGGTCCCCAGGTGCCTGTGAAGAGGCCACCCACACCCCTCTGGGGTGGCTGTTGCCTCCCTCTGCTCCTCAGGTTCTGTGTCAGCAAAGGCCATCCAGTCCCAGTCCGTGGATGACCTTTTCTCAGTTTCATCCTTCCCGGATGTGCCCTGCTGACAGGAAATGGGAAAGGCCATCACAGTGTGGGTGCACCGGAGGCTGCCAGCCTGGCCTGGTGGCTAGGAGGATGCGGGAGCAGGGGAGTCACACGTGAGCCTGCCTCCTAATAGACTCTTCTAGCCCAGCGGATTCATTAACCTTAGTAGGAACGAGCGCTGCTACAGTGTTTTGCTGCCTTTCATCATCGCAGCTGCTTAATTGCCTGAACAGAGCAGTTCAACTATTTGGAGCTATAAATTAAAAGGTCTTGTTTCAGTTTGTGTGTTTCCTAAATTTTAATTTAATTTGTCTCATTAATCCTTTTTGGGACTCTCTAGCAAAGACGTGCCACTCAGACTGCTGTTTGCTGAAGAAAGCAGCTCTGCCTGGTCTCCCCAACTCCCAGGGAAGCCACAGTATTGGCTGAGCACTGGTTGCGCTCCGCTGTGTATCCAGTGAAGAAAATGCACTAGTTTCAAATTATTCCACAAAGTGAGTGGACTCAAAATCATAGATAGAAATTCAAATCTCTAAAAAATTCTGGAGCACCAGAAGTCCAACAGTAAGGTTCCACAAAGCCACACTCTCTTCTGACACTCTAGCTTCTCGTGGCTCCTGGCTTCCCTTATCCTGGGGCAACATCACTGCGACCACTGCCTCCACCTTCATAGGGCCTTCTCTGTGTGCTCTGTGTCTTCTTTTCTGTCACTTACAAGGGCACTGTTGGTGAATTTAGGGTAAATGCAAGGTGATCTCATCTCAAGATTTTTTTTTTTTTTTTTTTATAGAGGCATGCTTTTTTTATTTATTTGTTTGCTGGTTTCTTTGTTTGTTTTTGTTTATACATGCACTGGGTACAGTCAGAAGCGCGGGAGGGCGAGAGAATTCACCAGAGCCAGAGCGGGGAGCAGAGCAGGCAGAAGGACCGAAGTACACTGCTGAGGGGAGCAGCGGGCGGCAGGAGAGGTCTGCGCGCCATGTGGGACCCTCCTCGGTGGCCGGGGAGCAGCCGGGGATCGAACCGGCGCCGCAGAGGCCGCGCGCAGCTTCGCAACCCAACGCTCAACCGCTGCGCCACCGGGGAGGCCCTCATCTCAAGATTTTTAATTTAATTATCTCAGAGTTCATGATTAGATACACTTTTTTTTTTAAATTTATTTATTTATACAAGAACTGGAGTACATCTCAGAGATGTGGGAGGGTGAGAGAATTCACCAGAGATAGAGTGGGGAGCAGAACAGGCAGACGGCCCAAAGACACTGCTGAGGGGAGCAGTGGGCGAGGCAGGAGACATCTGCTGCGCCATATGGGTTTCTCCTTGGGTGGCCAGGAATTAAACCCACACTGCAGAGGCTACGGACAGCTTCACAGCGTGGTGCTCAACCCACTGCACCACTGGGGAGACCCTAGGTTTATCTTTTAAGGGTTACTGTCCAGCCCACAATAGAATATATACTCACTTGTCCAACTGTCCACTTTCTCTTTGTAGTGACCTGGGGAAGATTATACAAAAGGCACTTAAATCCCAGGCAACCTGAAAGAGGGGTGCCTCCCTCTCTGAAAGTGATCTTACAAAACACTACTGCAGACAGGACCTGTGTTGTTTTAAGCTTCTCTCATGCCCTGAGGCTCAAAACAGGGAGCTAGTAACACATGACAATATCCCTTGTATTTTCTGGAGTTATCAGAAACAAGATGAGAAGAGATGAATGTTGAACAAACCAAGTATAAAGACTTTTCATTTAGGGCCTCCCCTGGTGGCGCAGCGGATGAGTGCTGGGCTGTGAAGCTGCCCGTGGCCTCTGCAGCGCCGGTTCGATCCCTGTCCTCCAGCGAGGGTCCCCCGCTGCTCCCCTCAGCAGTGTATTTCATCGGTCTGCCTGTTCTGTTCCCCACTCTGGCTCTGGTGAATTCTCTCACCCTCCCGCACTTCTGACTGTACCCAGTGCTTGTATAAATAAATAAATCTTAAAAAAAAAAAAGACTTTTTATTCATTGCCCCCCTCCTTCACCTCCACTTCAACCATACAAACATTACATGAACATGAGGACCTAGGTAGAGTATCTGGCAGGTAAATATTTGATTAAAAAATGCATAAATGAATTTATAAACAAGCTAATGTTTCTTATAAATCCTGAATTTTTTCTTGCATATAAAAGAAACATTAAAGCAGATAATTCAATCAGGCAATGCACTTAAAGCAGAGCTGTCATCAAAGTTGCCAAGATATGGAAACAACCTAAGTGTCCAAGAACAGAGGAGAGGATCAGAAAGATATGCTATATAGACTCTATGGGATACTACTCTGTGTTCAAAAATAACACCTTCTCCATATTCGGCAACATGGATGGAGATGAGAGGGATGATGCTAAGAGAAATAAGCTAGAAAGTGTCATTCACAGAAGAGATACAGGCAAACTAAGCAAAGGGTCAAAAGCAACCATTAAAACCAACCCTTGAAAGCTGACAGCAGCTTTGAGACATCCACAGGGGGAAGAGGAGGGGATGATAAAGGAGAGGGATGATGCTGGGAGAGCACAATGGATGGTGGTGGAGGACTATGGGTGCTTTGGTGGTGAGAGAGTTATGGGGATCACATCTCTGGGGAGAAATTCTATATTGTCATATATAACATGACAGTTATAGCATGTATAATATGACAGTCATATATAACATGTCACGTCTAACATGTGTAACATGTCATGTTTTACCATGTAAAACAATTGTAATTCATTAAAACAAAATTAAATAGGAAAAGATGTGCTTAGGGCCATCAGGATAAAAACAAACAAACAAACAAAAATACCTCCCAGTCTTTTGATTTTCCAGTCCATGTGGCAGAAAGAGGCAGCTATAGTGATCCCTGAATTCAAAGTGACAAGTGCGAGTATAACAAGAGGGACTGAATTCTGCCTGGTCCAGCTGGAATCAGGGGTCTCCCCATGGTCGAGGGACCATCCCCATGACAGTGTGAAGAATGGATGGGAAGGAAGAGACATTTCCAACAACCAGGGCAGGGGGACAGGAAGAAAGGTAGACAAGCTATGTTTACTATAACAGGAAAATGCTTCAACAGAGCAAAGACTCCTTTGTTTCATCACAAACATGTTATTGATTCCATTACTGTTAATAACTTAAATGCAGCCTCAGGTTAGAATATAAGAAGAAATCAGTGCACAAGGCAAATTGTGTTCATTCCCTCTTCTCAACTAAATACAGTGATCAAGAATCTTAGAAACAATTAAAATCAGCAGGATAGAAGATGAAAAAGAATTACTCCAATGCTGTTAATAGTCATTAATAATTGATAATCATTCCACCCACGTACTAGGATTCTCCCTTCATTGTTAATAAGCTGAGGACTTGTGGGTTACATATTTTCCTGGTGTATGTTTTAAATTTATTTTCAAACATTCTATAATTATTCTCAAATTAGCCTTCAGTGTGAGTAAGAGTCTACAGGCGAGATTCTTATAACATTTCACCAAAAAAAAAAAAAAATACACCCCCAGATTCACCCTCACCACTTCCCCACGCCCACCTATGTTCCAGTCACACAGAATGTCTTGCCTCCCTCTGGATCAGTAAGATACGCTAAAAATTTTCCTGAAATTCAAGCCTAACTGGGTGCTCTTTATTTTTATTTATGGAATCTGGCAATAAAAGTCAGATCACACTTTGTGCTTTCAAACCTCCTTGTCATTGACACATTGTGCTTTCCCTTGGGATGCACCATCCCAGAACCTCCCTTTGGCAAACTCCATCCTCAAGAACCACCACCCTATTTTCCTCAGGAGGTTAGACCATTCTGCAATATTTTCTCAAATCTCTAACAATAACTTCCATCAGTGACTTGGCTACCTGCTTCCCTCCCCTACCATGACCCCCATAGATGCTGGCTATGGGCCTTTGACACCACTGTTGGCTCTGGGTGACTTTGCATCTTTATGTCTAGTATGCAGTAAACCCTTAATAAATGCTTTTTGAGGAAATGAATTAATGAATTTCTTTGTCAATGAGCATCACTTTTATTGCCTATTAACAGCCATCCCTCTACTTCCCTCTCACCACACTGATTCACCTCCTTAAAACAATGTTTTTCAAACCTCAGGCTATTCCTTAAGTAGGTAGAAAAATCAATTTAGTAGATAAAGAGCAGCATGAAATGGAGTAGAGGGAAGAAGGGGGAGGTGAAGTGTCATAGAATGGAACGGAAAATCAGGTGCAGCACCCGTAGTAAGCCTAAATCTTGTTTTTCTACACATAAGCTTCAGGTGTGTGTGTGTACTGGGTTACAAAATAAAATGTACTACTTACTATAACTGAAAATACTATGAAAGTACCTAGGAACCCCAGAATTTGCCATATTTTGTGGGTTTCCTGGCACTCTCTTCAAATATCTTCAGAGGTTCCCCATCTCCTACATATACGTTCTGTTATATAATCTGTCCCAAGGTATTGCTTAGTCATCTTTTCCCACAATAAATGGTCTGCTTCTTGCCCATTCTCTCCCCTGAATGAACAAGACAGACCTTGTGCTTCAAAATTTTGTTCACCTTCTCCCACAGTTGCCCTACTGCCCCTGCCATCACCAGTGACCTCACTCACATCTGCTTTCTAAGGTCCTTTAATTAATGCCCTATTTTTGTGTGACTTTGAGCAAGTCACTTCCCATCTGAACATGGTGTCCCTATGGATAGAAAGAGGCGACTGATTGATAAGTTAAGATCCCCGACCAGTTCCTAATGAAGGATTATAGGATATGAGCCCAAAACCTATAGTTCCCAAGATCATAGTGCAAGTAGCCATTCTTCCTGGTGGCAAACTCCTACTTCTTTAAATCCTTCACAAAAATCATGTAAAACAAACCAACTCCTATAATAGTTTCTCTTTAATTCCCTCTTAGTAAGAAGCCCTCATTTTCTTATGCTATGCTCTCCCCTCATCACAATGAGTAATGAGCCTAACTGGTTCAACCACTGATGTTTCCTGCTGGTCTTTAGTTGAAAGCACTGACGGGTACTTGGCTCATGGTAACAACATACTTGCCATAAAATAGCATTAAGATTTTTGCACCACTACATGATTCTTTGTTTTCCACAGGGTAGAAAAATGATCTGAATTGTGTGCTGAATGTTGTTGGGAAGGCACAGAGCAGAAAGTTAGTTGTGAACACCATCTAGGTCACATGTGTCAGATTTGTATAAAGGAGGTCAAACCAACTACAGTTCTCCATTTTATACAAATGGCAAGTGTCTTAACATAATAGCTAGATCCTTTGCTCCATGACTGCTGTCATCAACAAGCCACAGAAAACTGAAACAATCATGCTTTTTTTCCCCCCAGAAGCTACTTTAATGGCTTTTGGAGAGGGGCCTCCCTGGTGGTGCAAGGGGTTAAGCACCACACTATGAAGAAATCCGCAGCCTCTGCAGCACAAGTTTGATCTCCAGCCGGCCAGAGAGAAACCCACCTGGTGAAGCAGACCTCTCCTGCCTCACCCACTGCTCCACTCAACAGTATATTTCAGTCAGTCCCCCTGTTTTGTTCCCACTCTGTCTCTGGTGAATCCTCTCATCCCCTGAATCTCTGGCCTGTGCCCCAGCTCTTGTATGTATAAATAAATAAATCTTTAAAAAAATAAAAATAAAGGCTTTTGGAAAGAGATGTATTCTATAAATACATTTGAGAGTAAATAATGATATACATTTATGTTGTGCTTCATAGATTCCAAAGTTCATGGCCATTAATTACCTCCTGGTGACATCTATACCAAAAGTGGCTTACTTAGTATGACCAAAAGTAGCTTACTTAGCATCTGTGTTTGTTGTGAAAAGAATGTGTATAAACCAAGGGAAATATTTTTTCTTTTTTCAAAAACTCAACTTGTAGAGAAGCTATGTGTAAACTTTTCAATCAAAATATATCGTCTAAGTTCCTCATGATATCTCCCCTCCACTCAATACTCTAGTGCATAATAGAGGTCTAAAATGAGAATAATGCACATTTAAAAATCAAGACCTGATTTCTGATGGATTTCCCACAGCCCTTCCTTTGCATTCCAGAAATAGTGTGGCCTTCCATCTTTTTTTCCAAATCTCTTCTCCCAAACCCTCCCCTCCAATTTCAGCTGACCTCAGAATATTCTGGTAGTATAGGCCAAATGGAGTAATAATTATGTAAGTCAATAAGTATAAAAAAGAGAGAAGAGAAGACCATTGGTCCATAGGTCTTAGTTGTAACGGAAACCAACTCTATTGTTTTGATTTGGACAATAAAAGAATTTGTAGGGGGCCTCCGTGGTGGCACAGGGGGTTAAGTCTCAGCACTATGAAGCTATCTGCAGCCACTGCAGCACGAGTTCGATCCCCGGCCAGAGAGCTAACCCACATGGCACAGCAGACCTCTCCTGTCTCGACCACTGCTCCCCTCAGCAGTGTCATTCAGTCAGTCAGCCTGTTCTGATACCCACTCCATCTCTGGTGAATCTTCTCACCCTCCCCATTCCTCTGGCCTACCCCCAGCTCTTGTATGCATAAATAAATAAATCTTTAAAAAAAGAAAAGAATTTGTAATAATGATATTGGATAGATCACACATTTCAGTATGGGTGGACAGCCAGGTTCTAGGAGTCACAGGCTCAATGCCCACAGCCACGTCACACAGCTCATTAAGTGTGGACATCCCTACCACAGCCAGAGAGCTGCACCACCTACCTCCACCCACCCCTCCAGCACCACAGCCCAGGTGCCAACCCAGCCCTGCAGCCTCTACTGCCCCAGGAATCAATCTGAGTGGAGGCTCCCAGCCCCTACCTCTTTCAGTCTCTTGTTCCTGCTTCTAAGTCAATGTAAAGAGCCATGTTTCAGCTGTAAGGGAGTCTAGAAAAAAAAAGAGTTTGACATTTTCATTTCCCGCTGAGTAAGCTATTTTCTGCATCCCACTATGGCTAATAAGGTTGGGAAAATAGCAAACATACAAAGGATTGCGAATGCTAAGCAATCCAAACATTATCACAAGTATCTTTAAGAAAAGCTTTATCAGAAAGGAACAGTCAACATCCTATGATTATAAAATGTAGACATTGATGTTCCTCTGTGATTCTAATCCACACTGCCAAAAGGAAAATCCAGGAGAAAAATTGAAAAAAGTGTCCCATTATTTTAGCAAGAGATTTAGCCTCCTAAGAAAACTACTTTAAATGATTAACATTCATTTGGATATTTGGTTGAATATTTTTATTAATAACATAAATTTTTCATTTAAAAAAGTATGCTCCATATTTTATATAGACTTATATTTGACATAGACTTAATGTCAATATGTAAAAGATATATACATATATATTTGAGAGAGAGGGACACTAGTATCTTACGATATCCCACTTTGACCCAGTTATAACTAGAGCTAAATAAACTCTCAGAATTTCATGACCTTTTGGATTTAAATTACTTTCAGATGAGTTTCTATCACTTGTACCCATGAGAATTTAGAATGGCATATTTAAATATTACATGTCAGGGCCTCCCTGGTGGCACAGGCTGTTGAGCACAGCGCTGTGAAGCTGTCTGCAGCCTCTGCAGTGCCAGTTCGATCCTGGCCAGCCAGTGAGGGTCCCTCATGGTGAGCAGACTTCTCCTGTCTCACCAGCTGCTCCCCTCAGCAGTGTGTTTCATCAGTCTGCCTGTTCTGTTCCCACTCTGTCTCTGGTGAATTCTCTCTCCCTCCCTTGCATCTGGCCTGTACCCAGTTCTTGTATAAAATAAATAAATAAATCTTAAAATAAATAAATAAATATTACATGTCACTTAAAATTTGTTAATTCTATTAATTTGAACTATAGACAGACAAGTTTTCTCATACTTTATTTAATATGAAGTATGAGAGTATGAGAAAACTTTAATATCAGAAAAATACAGGGCACTAAGAACTGAAAAACTGGATTTAAATAACCTTCATATCTAAAGCTTTGACAAATTTTATATTTAAAAAATTTTCCATAGTTTTTAAGGTTTAGTTTTTCCTAATGTGTGTAGGTGGGCCACAAGCATGTTTAACAAAAAGAAGAAAGAGGTCCTGCTGTATTTTGAAAAATTACTAAGCTCCAAGTAAGACAATTTCTACTCATTCCTGGAAAGGAACTTGTTTTGACATAGATTTAATGTCAATGTGTGAAAGAAAGAATAGATTTCAAATGCAGGCTATTTATAACATATGTGTGGGAAAAGAGTAATGAAAATTGAATTTATGATTTAAATAAATACAGTCATAGCATAAAATCAGGGCTCAACTAAGCATCTGCATCTAGTATTGAAGTCCTCTTAATCGCAACACATCCACTCACACACAACAGTTGTTTTGCTGTATGAGATATAGGACACTAAATTAAATTCAAAAGTATATAATATTTCATGAGATACTTCCCACTAATCATCAAAAAATAAATATAGAGAATTACCCCCCACTCCTTGCTATACCTACACTAAAAGTAAAGGTATTAGATTGAGAGGTAACACCGCTGGATAATTAGAAGAGGCAAGGAGAAATAACAATATTTTTAGGAGCAAGAATGAGTAGTAACTTTTTAGCAAACATGGCAAAGCCAAAATCTAAACCAGCAGTGGTTTAGATTGCAGAAGCACAAGCAAGCTCATTCCCACAGCAGTCCCCTCACAAGCATTGCCCTGGGAGCACCAGACCACGTGGATCAGGTGGGATGGAAATGTGGGGGATTCACTGGAAGTGAACACAGAATGGTTAAGCCCATTTCCCCTCCCCCCTGGCAGAAGACTGGAGGTTTACTGTTTGGAAATGTTGATCGAGCAAAGCTCTGGACGTTGGGGCTCCAGTCTCCCCTGTAGATATTAAGACTGTGCTAGAAATAAGGGACCAAATGAGTCCACACAACAGCAAGGCCTCTTATCCACTAGACTCTCAGAATACTGGCGGTCAATTTAGGGTGCAGTTTCAGACTTTTCAGACTTTCCTCTTTCTTCTAGTCATATATTTTGAATTCTTTAAATGTCATGTATTAAATATGTAGTTTAACAACCTTTAGGAGGTGAAATATTTGCAACCTATCATTCTAAATCCAGCCATACTATTGACCAATGATGAGGGTAGACTGAAGCATTTGTTAACCTGACATGTAAGTTTACCTCCCAGATACCACACCTCAAAATCTTTTGGAAGATCAATGTCAAAATAAGGAAATAATAAAGGGGAGGGGAGAATACATGACATATCAAAAAATGAAGGGGCCAGTATATGAAAGAAATAAACAAAATCATCAGGCTAAGGGGAAAGGGAAATCTCAGGGCCTTTAGAATAAGGCCATACTGGGGCAAGAATAGAAGGACTGAGGGTGGAGCAGCCTGCAGCAGGCCAGCTGACTCACTGGGCCAAGAGACACAGTGCCAAGGGCCCAGGGTACTTCTTTGGCTTTATAGAAATGATTTGACAGTTCCTTTAAATCTGGAGGAACACAGGTCCCTTCGCTTTGGTCTTTGCATCTCTGGCCCACCTCCCTCCCTCCCTGACCTCTGAGCTCCATTAGGATCAGAAGGAGGCCTGTTTTGATACCCTCTATCCTAATATGTTTTGGATGTACTGAGGTGCTATAGAAATCCTTGTTCAGTGAATGGAGATGATAAAGGAACTGCCCATGCCAACATTATTAATAGACATTTTCTTTAATTTTTTCATATCAGATTCTATAGGAGAAGCATAATTTGGTAATTATTGCACACCAAAACTGAACAAACTTAACATAAGATTCTGAATTTTAAGGCAAACTTTCACCTTCTTTTCTACTAATGGAATAAATGGAAAGTAAAATCATAGTCATACATTTTTGAAAGTTTTGTCAAAAACATTTCATTTAAGCCAATCTAGTTCCACCCTCACAGAGTCACACTGTGAGTGCCCCTGATTCCTCAAGAATTTTGTAAACTCAAGATACTCCAAAACATGTATTTCTATAAAGAGTTTGTTCTTACTAGTGTGGAAACATTGAAAATAAATCCATATCACATTGTCAAAATTCTTATATCAAACATGGTACTTAATACAGAAGGAATGCTCAATTTGTTGTGCAGATTGTTGTCTTCTTAAGATCTTGAAGTATTTTGGAATCATCTAAACTCTATTGAATGTGATAGAATTTTAAAAATAATCTCCTCCTGTCCCCAGGGGAGGGATCATTTTAAACTTAAAACATAATGTGCAAAACTCAAAATTTTAAATGGGATATTAACTGTTGAAGAAAGATCTTGATGGAAAATATTTCCATAGGCAAAATAGCACGACTACTTTTCCCTGCCATTAAAATACAGTAAATGTACCGATGGTAATGAAAGTCAATTATAAATTTGACAGAACTGATGTCATAAGCTTTTTTCCCAATTGGTAAAATATCTCATCACATATGAAAACCAAAGCATCAGATGACAAGTTTTGTTCTGCTCATTCAAGTAGCTAAATGGTTTGTTGCAACATTATTTATTTTTCTATATTTCTTCCTCTCCCTTCTACTCATCATACTTTGTTGAATTGATTAAAAGGCCAAAGCAATCACCTTGTGTAACTTTAGCTCCCTGTTTAAAAATAGCTCCATTGGCCTTTCCTTCAACTCATTGAAAAGACAAATCACATTGTCTAAAAGTTATGAATTGTGTGCTGCTATGGCCATGTCTTTTTTTGCTGGGAGCAATCTGTCCAACAACCCTGTGCCCTTCAAAAATGAATTGCCACAAAATCTGAGGTTCTTTAAATTACCTTCCCAATGTTTCTCAGATGATAAGTGGTTCCATGTTACCACTGATATCTCAGAAAATCCAAGATCATTTGACTCTGTCATTGATGCAATCACGAAGAATAACAATAGCTGGTATTTGTTGAGCAGTTACTCTCCTCCAGGTGCTACTTGGAACACCTGGAGAATATGTAGAATTTATCTCCCCAACAATCAGCCATTAGCCAAAAATATTTTGGTGGCAAGTGGCAAAAATTCAACTCAAAAATATGTAAGAAAAGTGAAAACAGTTTAGGCTCATGTGCTGGAGTCTTGAAGTTTAGCTGGCTAAGGACATACCTAGACCCACTGCCTTGATGATCACCAGGAGAGTTACAGTTCTGCTTCCCTCTAAATTGCTTTATTCTCAGACTCTCCCTGAGGGAGAGGGACTGAAAGTCCTCACCTCCATGCTTATGTCCCATCAACATAACAACATGCCCTGGATTGACATGTGTCAATCCATCCCCACCCCAAATTCATTTGTTGAAATCCCAATATGGAGCCTCCCCTGGTGGCGCAGGCAGTTGAGCACAGCACTGTGAAGCTGTCTGCAGCCTCTGCAGCGCCTGTTCAATACAAGGCGGCTGGCAAGAATCCCACATGGCGTGGCAGACCTCTCCTGTCTCACCCACTGCTTCCCTCAGCAGTGTATTTCGTCAGTCTGCCTGTTCTGCTCCCCACTCTGTCTCTGGTGAATCCTCTCACCCTCCCGCGCATCTGGCCTATACCCAGTTCTTGTATACATGAATAAATAAATCTAAAAAAAAGAAAAAAGAAATCCCAATATGATTGTGTTTGGAGACAGGAGGTAATTAAGATTAAAGGAAAGCATGAGGCTGGGGACCTAATTCAACAGGATTGGTTTCCTTGTAAGAAACAATACCAGTCAGATTTCTCTCTGCCCTGTGGAATAATATTGAGAAAACAGCACCTCCAAGCCACTTTCACCAGAAACCAATAAGCCTGACACCTTGATCTTGAACTTCACAGCTTCCAGAAGCATGATAAATAAATTTCTGTTGTCTAAGTCACAGGTCTAGATATTTGGTGATAGTAACCCAACTGATGAATATAGCACTGTAGAGGGTCTTCCCAAACAACCTCAGCAAAAGTCCCAGAACTGCT
Organism: Talpa occidentalis; assembly: GCF_014898055.3. Lineage (NCBI taxonomy): Eukaryota > Metazoa > Chordata > Mammalia > Eulipotyphla > Talpidae > Talpa > Talpa occidentalis. The sequence goes on along the minus strand of NW_023604707.1, from coordinate 18,479 downwards.
TCTGCTTGACTTTGTTCAGGTCACATGTCTACCACCGCACTGATGGCCATGAGAGGGCTCTCTTCACCGGGCCTCAGTCACCTGCTGACACTTTGAGCAGGTGTGTGGGATCAGTCAGACTGCACATTTGGACCAACGTTACAGAAAGGCTATTTCATAAAGGACAATTATTACCACAAAGAACCAAAGTGATACAAGAGAAAACAAAACAAAAGCCAATAAGTTGAGGAAAACTATGAAGTTACTGTTATGTCTCCCAATTTCTGTAAGAGGAAACATCCTGAGGGATGTTAAGTCACTTGCTGGAAAGCTCATGTCCAGGTCATGAGAGAGCTGGGTGGGAGTAGGAATCTCAGGCCTGAACTCTGAACCACTTTGATTTCAACCTTCTTGAGGATGAATTGCTCAGGGAATTTACTGTGCAAATTTGGCCTTTATTGTCTGGAAATTTAGCTGGATGGATGGTAGATAAGTGATATGCCTCTTTCTCTGTAATTTTTATCAAAACTGTATTTTGAAATGCTCAAAAATATAATAAAAAGTGTTCAAAAAAGACAAAAAATCATAAATATTTTAGATTGGACCAATGGTTCATTCTGTCCAACAGCAACTTCAACATTACATCGGGCATGTAATTTTCCCCTCATGACAATCTTTTTTTTTTTTTTATGGTTATTCTGTGCTTAACTTTTTGACAAACTGTACAAGGTCTTTTCAAAGTATATGCACCCATTTTACATTCCCATCAGGTTCTCTATATCCTTGCCAACATTACTTACTGTGTATATTTTTGGTTACAGACATCTTACTAAATATAGTAATATTTGATTGTGATTTTGACTTAAATTTCACTAATGACTAATGACATTGAACATCTTTTTACACAATTAATTGATTTGTCTTTCTTCTTATGAGAGATAGCTACTAAACTTGGGGACTTATAAAAATTGACTCATTGCACAATTTAATAACCAAATTTTCAAGTGTCAAATTAGTGTTAACTTAAGTCATCTTTTTCTTTTTTTTTTTTTTTTTTTTTTTTATATTTGCAATTTTTTTTTAATAATAAATTTTATTTTTATATTCCCCATACAATTGCAGCCCCCCATTCTGACCCAATCCCTCCCCTCCCACCCCCGCCCCCTAAAAGTGTCTCTGGTTCGTAGTTTTTTGTTGATTTTGATTTTCACTTTCTTATAGTTATTCGTTTTCCTGGTCCCTTATTTAAGTTTTCTAGATTCCTGCTATGAGTGAGACCATCCGGTATTTTTCTTTTTCTTTTTGGCTTATTTCGCTGAGCATGATCCCTTCCAGTGCCATCCATGTTGCTGCAAATTGCATGTGTTTATCTTTTTTGAATGCTGAGTAATATTCCATGGTATATATGTACCACATCTTCTTGATCCAGTCATCTATTTTTGGGCATTTGGGTTGTTTCCAAAGCTTAGCTATTGTAAACAGTGCTGCTATAAACATAGGGGTGCAGGTGTTCTTTGGAATTGATGTTTCTGTGTCCTTTGGGTAAATACCTAGGAGTGGAATTGCTGGATCATATGGAAGCTCTATGTTTAGTAGGTCCAGAAATCTCCACACAGCTCTCCACAGTGGTTGGACCAGTTTGCACTCCCACCAACAGTGCAGAAGAGTTCCTTTTCTCCACACCCTCACCAACATTTGTTGTTGCTAGTTTTTTTAATATGTACCATTCTCACTGGTGTAAGATGGTATCTCATGGTAGTTTTGATTTGCATTTCCCTGATGACAAGTGATGTTGAACATTTTTTCATATGCCTGTTGGCCATTTGCATTTCCTCTTCAGAGAAGTTTCTTTTTAGCTCTTCTGCCCATTTTTTGACTGGATTCTTTTCTTTGTTGTTGTTAAGTCTCATCAGCTCTTTGCAGATTTTTGTGATCAGTCCTTTATCATTAGTGTTGGGTGCAAAAATGTTCTCCCAGTTGGTGGGGTTTCTCTTTGTTTTTGTTATTGTCTCTTTTGCTGTGCAGAAGCTCTTTAATTTGATGTAGTCCCAGCTGTTTATCTTCGCCTTCACTATCACTGCTTTGGGTGATGTGTCTGTAATCGCTACATGCAAAAGAATGAAGCTTGACCACTACCTCACACCATACACAAAAATCAACTCAAAATGGATTAAAGAACTAGACATAAGACCTGAAACCATAAAATATATAGAAGGAAATATAGGCGAAACACTACGTGATTTGCACCTCATGACAATCTTAACAAGAACAACATTTCTCAGGCATCTCAGGGTCCTTGAGTCAGGGCTCTTTTATCTGTGAACATATCAAAATAATTTTAATCTCATAATTTTTTCTTTTGGCTACTATCCACCACGGTAAGTATAGTTTCCTTTGATTTATTCTAAACAGGCCACACTTAAGCTTTGCAAGAGGCTGTGTTCTCGTGGTGAAATAGTCACTACTGAGACCCAGATCAGGCTGTTGACCTTAAGACAACTGTGAGTCTATTTCCTGATTCTCCTTTATTTTTTTTTTCTCTTTTTAGGCTAGATCCTGGGCAGTTAAGTTTATCTTCACGAAGCCTCTCTCCCATGTTAGCTTTCCTGAAAAACTGCACTTGGTATACGAGATGTGGCTCATAATAATTCAAGGAAAAAGATTTTTCTGGACAGGTCTTAAGCAGAGGTGGAGATTAAGCCATGGGTATCTCCAGATCAATTTGAAACAGAAATCGTTGAGGGTGGAGACGACAATGGAGAAGTAGGAAGGAGTTGGTAAGTAGTATGGCAAGTGAGGGGATCCAGATCCATTGGATTTACAATAAAGCTAGGTTCCAAAGCAGAAATCCAAGTCTAGAGTAATCATGACAAACCTTTACACCTATTAGTTATGAGTACTGTCAAGGCTTATTACAATCTTATGGCAAGAGCAAAACCCTCTAGTGAGGTGATCAAAAATACCTTCTTTATAGAAAATATAGAGAAAAGACTGCATCTTAAATGTCACAAGATCATTGAGTGTCAGTCAGCAGGGGTATAGGTGACTGGTTTCCCTGAACACGACTTGGTTCCATTAATTTTACCAGAAATTACTTAAGCATTTTATTGTGAATGCTAATTTCTTCCCAGAGAGGAATTTGCAAATTATATCATGTAAAAAAGATTCCTTTCCATACCAACTTTGGTAAAACTTCTCTTTATAGTAATTATAAAGGTAATGGCCATGGAATTCAAGTGACAACAATAGGAACTGGAAACAGTAGAGCAAAGTGGGTTCTTGTGTGGCTCTTGCTGTCAGATAGACCTGGATTGTCAACATTCAACTTTATTCATGTAAAATGAGAATGATAATAACTATCTTTTGGGAAACTATTCATAAATATTATTTCATTGCTATTTTCTCTGCATTTTTACAATTGATTGCCTTTGTATTGGTAACTTTTATAGTCATAATAAAACCTTTAAAATTTTCATAGCAACCAGGACCTTTGTTTCTACATACTACATCAGACCTTTGTATGATTAGTCATACTGCTCCTTAACAAAAGAAATGGCCATATTTTAAGATTAACTTAAAGAAGCATAGAAAGGGAATGAAAACATTATACTTGTCAATGCTGGCTGAATCCCTGTTTATTTCACAATCAATAATTCAATTACATCTATCTCAACAGTCCTAACACTTTCTGTAATTCCTTGTTTAGTCATCTGATGCTTCTACTAGATGGTAGTCTGGAGATTCAGGAGAGAATCAGATTTGCTTTGCTTAGCGTTATACCGCTAGAGCCCAGCACAGTGCCTGATGAGCGAACTCACAGAGCATAAGTGATTAAGTAAATGTCTGATTGTAGTTGATGTCTTTAAATTTTGAAAGACAAAATGCACAAGATAATTAAAGAGATGATTTTGTTTATGTAATTACAGTAGGGATAATGTTCATTTCGTCAAAGAAAAGCAAAGGAGGCCTAGATACACAAGGGAGCTATCCTTGCCTCTTAGGGAAGTCATGAAGAAGGATGGAGACAGGCTCTCCCTTGGCATATACTGGGGCATAGGGCCTTTTATAGTTAGCCATTTCGCAGAATACAGAAGAACAGGGCATTACTCAACCTGTACTCTTTTCCAGAAACACGAGGCTTAGATAAATTGCAAAGTTGTCAAAATAAGGTATGTTAGGCACTTAGCAGAGACAAGGAGTCTAGAGCAGACCCTCTAATGGTGACAGCTGGTGTTTAGAATAAACAGGAGAATAAAGGCAACCTTTCCCAGGATACAGTTGATAGGAGTTTCCTTGACCACAGCTGCTGACTCTAGAGCCTGAGGTCCTTGGCCACTCCTCACTCTAGACTCTGCCAGACTCCTGGTATTCACAGATCCTCACCAGTCTCTTTCCATTACTCTGCCTATCTGTCTGTTCAACTTTCTCAGAGGCCTGTGTGTCTTCAAAATGGTACCCAGCACATTGCACATAGTAGATGTTCCATAAATACACAAATTAAATGAATACATGACCAAGAGCCTCAGGTTTAGACATTCAAGTTTACGATACTTATGATAATAATCTTTTTTGTTTTCCCTCTTGATACAACACACATTTGTGAATCTTTGTGGCTGCAGAAGCATGTACGCTTACACCAGCAAGTATGAATTTACCATGACTCTAGAGTCTTTTTCCCCTGTAATGTTTTAGAAGTTTCCTTTTGAAATATTCTGAATTTTTCTGTTCTGGATGTATTTTATAGCACATGTCTACACTTCAACTCATTCACCATTTTCCTATCCATTAGTATAGCCTCCTAAGTTTTCTCTGCAGTTGGTACTCATCAGATTAGCTTTGCTCTACCCAGAATAGGTCAGCATTAGCTACAGACTTGGAGATTTCACTGTGCAAGCCATTTATCATTTATAAAGGTATTAAATAAGATTGACCCAAACCAATCCCTAAGGAATCCCACTGTGTTTATCCTTTTCCTTTCAAACAAAGATGCATTTCTACTTACTCATTTTGTTTCCTGTCTCTAAGTTCTTAATCTGAGACAAAACACCCTCATCCAACCTATGGTGATAATAGTCCATATAAAGCATACTTTGGGGGACTCACAAAGCACAAAATACCACTGGAGTAAAAGAGGCCTTTTGTAGTGTGCTGATGTGACATTATCTTCCTCGCTCTGCCATTTAAAAACCATTTAACCCAAAGGTTAAATACTGTCCCCAGAGAAATTCAGGCACAACAGATGGCTAGCAGATATGAGACACAGTGGAATATTTGAAATACAAATTTCATCAAGAGAATTTATTTAGTAGATGGGGTTTCAGGATTCTGAAGACTTCAATATGAAGACGAACCCATTTAGCAGTGCTGCTTCCTTTGGAGTAAGGGCTTTATATATAGTTTTATAGAAATCTTGGAGGAGGCTGTCTATATGAACTGAAAAGAATATACACGAGTCAAAATTCCCCTCTATGGCTATGTTTGCACCTGTGTTAAATTTGTTAACTCACATGATAAACTAAGGAGCACTCAAGAGCTAGTCCTATTTAGTCTTCTCTGCAAGCCCGTTGCACTTGGATGCCCTCTATCAGTAAACACCTCACACTGCAGTGCAATGATGTGCTAGTATATTTCTCTACTACCAGTAAACATAAATTGACAGTAGGGATTACATTGTATTAGTTCTAGATCACAGGAACCTAGCACATAGAAAGTACCCACCACATAATTGCTAAGAGTGAAAAAATAACAAGTAAATGATCCAAAAACAAACCACACAGCACCATTCCCCATCCCTCACATGGCAATACTACTTGCCATGGAAATAAGGTATATTGAGGAAAGCTGACAAGTAGTCAATGCATTTAACCCCTGCAGAGTGGGAAGAGCAGAGACCTAGGCAGAACTCTACGACTAAATTTCTGACCCCGTGTTTGTGCCATGTCCCTACCCCTTTTCACCGAGGGCACTGCCAAGAGAAGAACAAGGGCTTTCATGCCAAATGCCACTTGTCTGCTGAGACTGCCAGAACACACCATCACTGTCTGTCTTCAACAACAAACTCTTATTTCTCACATTTTTGGAGACTGGAGATGAGATCAAAGTGTTGACAGGTTTGGTTTCTCATGTGGTGTGTCTCTTGGCTGGCAGATGGCCACCTTCTTGCTGTGTCCTCCCCTGGCCTTGTCCCTGAATACATCCCTGGTGTCTCTTTCTCTTCAAAGGACACCACTGGATTTGAATTAGGGCCTCATCCTCGTGGTCTCATTTCATTGAATTAGTTCTTTGCAGACTCAGTCTCCAAGGACAGTTGAATGGGGGTTAAGGTTTCTATATATAAATATTGAAAGAACAAATTCAGACTGTAATACCAACCCATGCTCCAACTATAGCCCAAGAGAACCTAGGCTCCAGAATAACTTCTCACCCTCTTCTCTCCCAATCCCTGCCAACCCAAACAAAGCTTCCACTTTTAGCATTTTTTTGTCCTTTTTTTTTTTTTACATTCACCAGCAAATATTTATTGAATACCTACTGTGTGCCAGGCCCTTGAGCTATATCAATAAATGAAATAAAGATTACCTAATCTCATAGACATGCCATGGTGGATGGTGACAGCAGACATTAAATAATAAGTGTAGTAAATTATATGTTATAAGGCTGTAAGTACTCTGAAAAAAGGAAGAAAAAAAAGAAAGAAAAGGGAGATTGACAGTGGAATTATGAGGCAATTTGCAATACTAAATAGAATGATCCAGGCTTGAGAAATATCACTTAGAAGTGATATTCAAGTAAAGATATAAAGAGGGGGAAGGATCTGGCTTAAGCATGGATCTTGGGTATAAAGAGATGCAAGGGACACAGCTAGGGGAAGAGACACAGCTGAGGAGTGCCTGCCCTGGACAAAGAGCAAGAGACCAGTTTGGCTAGAGAGAGAGGTAGGAAGAGGGGCAGGATTTGAACTGGAAGAAGAGTTAGAGGGCCTCCCCTGGTGGCACAGCGGTTGAGCACTGGGCTGCGAAGCTGCCTGCAGCCTCTGCAGTGCTGGTTCGATCCCCGGCCACCGGAGGAGGGTCCCACATGGCGCGCAGACCTCTCCTGCCACCCGCTGCTCCCCTCAGCAGTGTACTTCGGTCCTTCTGCCTGTTCTGCTCCCCGCTCTGGCTCTGGTGAATTCTCTCACCCTCCCAAGCTTCTGACCGTACCCAGTGCTTGTATAAAATAAATAAATAAATAAATAAATAAATAAATAAATAAATAATTGAGTTAGAAAGCAAGGGATGGGGTTGGGAAAGTTGCAGTCATTCTAAGCCCTTTTGCCCTTTATTTTCAGCATAGAACGATTTAGATTTTTTTTTTAAAGATTTATTTTTATTTATTTATGCAAGCACTGGGTACAGTCAGAAGCACGGGAAGGTGAGAGAATTCACCAGAGCCAGAGCGGGGAGCAGAGCAAGCAGAAGGACCGAAGTACACTGCTGAGGGGAGCAGCAGGCGGCAGGAGAGGTCTGCGTGCCATGTGGGACCCTCCTCTGGTGGCCGGGGAGCAGCCGGGGATCGAACCGGCGCCGCAGAGGCTGCGGGCAGCTTCGCAACCAGCGCTCAACCACTGTGCCACCGGGAGGCCCACAATTTAGATTTTTAACAGAGAAGTGACTCCACCTAGCTTATGTTTAAAATGATCACTCTTAACATTAAAGCATAAAAGTGAGGAAGGGGAGTAAAAGTGGATAGTGACACCAAAAGCCAGATAAGAGCACTACAAGAAAAGAAACAACAGGTCAATATCTTTGATGAACAAGGATACAAAACTTAAGCAAGTGACAAAAGCAAAGCCCACCACTGCTTTTCAGAGAGGCTGTTCCAATTTATACTTCCAGCCGCAGTGAATAAGTTTCTTTTCCTCCACATCCTTGCTAACACTTGTGCTCTGTCTTTTTAATGCAGCCCATTCTCAGGGATAAGATGCTATCATTTTCATGATTTAGATTTGCATTTCCTTACAACAGGTGCAGTTGAGCACACCTTACTTTCTAACTACAGGCCCCTGAGCACCACCCTTTTCTTAGGGTGAATTTCACAAATGTAAATTCTTTCTCTGCTTCTTTAGAAGATATAAATCTTCTACAACCTAGGGCTTTTTCTCCAGGACATGGGTACCAACACTTTAAACCTATTTCTCAGACTTTGTGGGAGGAAAGGAACCTAACTTAAATAAACACCAGTTAGCAAAGACTGATGAACTAATCACATTGACTAATGTCCACCCAAATGTCCTCTAGGACTTTCCCACTAGCTCACCTTAATGTTTAAAGTCCTTCTGTCTTTTGTTTCAGTGGAAGTGAGCTTGATCTCTCCCCCTGTTGCAATAGTCTTGGATCAAGTTTTCCTTGCCTGCTTATCTCCATTTGGTGCAATTTTTCTTTGACAACCCCTTCTCTTTTAAGTAGACTGCTGCTTCTTGAGGCCCCGGGTATTGCCCAACCTGTTCATTCCAGCAAACCAAGGAAAGTTTCAATCATAGGAACATTTCCCAGCTGCTACTTTGCAACTTAACTAACAGCAACAACCTAGGGGATGTGCTTGAGTTCCTTTTTCATGAGCTGACAACCCAGAGAACAGATGTCTAATTGTGCTGTGCCTCATGAGGATACACTCATTTCTTTTCATCCAAATTTCCCAGTTACCCAAAGCTCAATTTTGTGTTTTTGGAGAAATAAAATCCCATTCCTATGTTCTTATATCCTAGTCAAAACAAACCATTTTCTGCCATCAAATCTGGCAAAGATTCAACATGATAAAGAGGAAAAATATCTGTTTCTAGCTCTGGTTCTGCTGTTAACCAACTGGTTTATTCTTAGAAACTTTTGCCCTTATCTGGACATTCTTTTCTTTAACAAAGTTCTAAAAAGGGAGAATAAGATCAAGGACTCTTCATCTTTCATTTTTCATGCACTTGAAATACCAGGTCAAACAGCTTGACTTTTGCTGTGAGTGGGACCAACCCACCTCTCTCTGAGGCTATGAATATAGTTATAGACCTCCTGTTGTTATATTTATCATCTTCTATGTGTTTAAACATTGCAGTGGTAGAGCTGAACAGAAATTTTATTACTGTCATTTTCAAGCATAAGAAAAATAGTCATTCCATTAGTGGTTGAAATTCATTATCATTCCTAATGATATATATGCTATTGCTACAGTAAATCTAAAACAAAAATTGCAGCAGTCTGCGCCTCCCATGCTGTCTCTTGACATGGTCCGGGCTTTGGGGGAGACTCCTGAGAAGCGGGGAGTTCCTGTGCTTCCCCAAAGAAGGAAAGTTGTACTTCCCAGAAGAGGGGAGTTCTTGCACTTCCCAAAAAAGATCTGAACTAGGGAATCTCCATGACAAAGCCTGCTAAAGCGCTCCTCTTTGTTCTTGGTTAATGCTGAAGTAAGTTAGTTATTAACTGGCATGTGAAAACCTAATTCGGACCCAGGTGACAATTGGCTTACTGTTCTTTCATGAACTATCACAAAAGAAGTAAAAATTGTTAAAGATGTAGTTAGGAAAGAAATGTTTTGGCCCTGAGAACTATGGAGAACAAGCTGCCCTGAACCAGCTGTGCTTGGAAACCATAGTCTAACCTGGGGGTACCTGTTTGCAGCAACAGTACATCTCCTGGTGTATGAGAAAAGTTAACAGTTCGCAGGTTGTGTAGAGGTTAGGTATTTTTAGTTGAAAGTTAGATTTCTGTAGAACTAAACAGTATTGATGAGTTAGTTACTTTAGATCACTTTGAAGTAATTGATAATAGGCTAGATTAATTGAGTACTAGGGAATGGGTTGATTTTAGTAATAGAGCATAACAATGGACTTTCATGTATACTCCAAAATTAGGAAGGCTTGACAGGATGATTGATTGTTACTGAACATTGTACTATCTTAGACAATTGATTATGTTAGAAAAAGAGTTGTACCTAGGAGAGTAATTGTCCCTGTTGATTTTCTTAATCAGATTAAGGAAGTATCCTTTTGTAGTATGAGATCAAGAGGGTCTTTGTATATTCATGAGAAAATATGTAATGATTGTCTCTGTTCTGCTTTGATGCTTATGCTGATGTAATCTCACCGCTAGCCTTAAAGTATAAATAAAGACCTGCTGAGACCCTCAGTAGGAGATACTTGCATGAAAGTAGGTGTCTGTGTCTACCTCACTCCTACCCCACTCCACTTCCCCTCAGCCTTCTGAAAAACTTCACGGACACTGTCCTTTCCTTTCTGAGATCCCTGACACGACATCTAGCTGGGGCTGGTCTCCAGCAAAAATATTTTTAATTGTAGTGGCATTGGGTACAGTAATGGAAGAGAATGATTAAGAGAAATAAGAGGTTAGAAATGAATAATTCATAGCTAGAGATACCATATTCACCCACGAGCTTGGGTTTGAGTAAGTTATATGGCAGAAAACAAGAATGGGTATTCACACTTTCTTCCTCTCTTCCAATATTCTGACATGATCCTGCATTTCTCCCTAGCTCTCCACCAACTCCTCTATGCTTCATTTTGCAGATGGTGACAATAGTGAGAAATCAGCAGGAAAGTCCAGATTACCATAGGAAAGGAAAGGCATAATTATGAGAAATAAAAAGAGTGCTTGTGGGGGAAATGAACATTGGAAGAACATTTAGAGCTGGGACTTGAGAGAAAACGAGCTTCTGGAGGTAACTTGTATCTGTAATATTTTAAGAGGGATAATGATGGGAGCAAATATTTGGAGTTCTGCTATATATTAGGAATGTTCTTTGCCAACCTACCAGAATAAGTAATCTTTAAAAATTGTTTCTTGTTGCTATGTATTTCCTTAAAATCATCCCTATATAATGATTTATGTTCTACAAAAGAAAAAAATCACAAGTGTGCCTTGTTTTATTCAGGTTATAGTTACAGATTTCATCTAAAAACAAAAACCCTGAATACCACTATTCTGTGTTCTATAACTTGCATTAAATTAGTTGGCACTGACTGCATGCCAGTTCCAGGCTGCACCCCTGGAGTCATCCATTGCCCTAAGGGGACCACTCTGCAGGTGGTAACTAGGGTATGAAAAACTGGTAGAAAATTATACTTCAGAGGTGCCTCCTGCCACCATCTTGACTATCTTTACAACTCCAGGCAGTGAGTTATCTTTTTTTACTAGTGAAATAAATGCTCTTCAACAGTGTGCTTTGGCTACAAGTACTATAAAGGCTTTTCCTGCTTTTGCACAAGTAGGGTAAACAAATCCAGCAAGTGCAGTTGTCTGTATTCCTTGAAACACTTGATTTGTCTGCAGAATCAAGAATATAGCGTGTTCATCTGTATTATTTGATTCCACACTTGATTCCAGACAGAACAGTTACTGATTCAGGGAATTGTTGCCTTTAGTATCTAACAATAAAGTTAGTCGAGGGGGCCTCCCTGGTGGCGCAGGTGGTTGAGCGCAGTGCTGTGAAGCTGTCTGCAGCCTCTGCAGTGCCAGTTAGATCCCCGCTGGCCTCAGAGCAACCCACATGGTGAGCAGACCTCTCCTGTCTGGCCTGCTGCTCCCCTCAGCAGTGTATTTCAGTCAGTCTGCCTGTTCTGTTCTCCACTCTGTCTCTGGTGAATCCTCTCACCCTCCCGCACATCTGGCCTGTACCCCAGTTCTTGTATAAATAAAATAAATCTTAAAAAATAAATAAATATAGTCAAATCTAGCTCTCGGGATATTGCTGTACTTTCTTCTCATGGGTCTTTCACAGCAGGTATGCCAACAAAATTCTCTCCTTGACCAAACTCTAGTCAGACTCCTCAGCTCCTTTTCAACTAGGTCCCATCCAACAAGGCATGTGTTCAAGAACGCAATTTAAACAAGAATCATGCTGTCATTTTAACCAAAACACCACATCCTCTACATGTGAACACCCTCAAGTCAATCAGGTTTTCCATCCTCCACCAGCACCCAGGTGATATCTGATCATTCAACAAAAATCCCACTAGGTTGATTCAGCCAAAATCCCTCCTGTAACCTTGATGTTTCTGAGGTAGAAAGAGAATTCAGCACAAGGGCTGTGGCCCACTCCTTTCCCATCTAGTGTTCTGAATTGTGCATAATTCAGAACAAAGTTACTCAAACGCTATTTCTCTCACACCTGGAACCACTAGGTTAGGGGTCTGATGCTTTTATAAACAAAACCAGTCAAATCTTATTGACCCAATCTGTAAATTCCCCCCCCCCCTTTTTTTTATTTGACAGACCGAAAGCACTGCTGAGGGGAGCAGCAGGCGAGACAGGAGAGGTCAGCTGCGCCATGTGGGATTCTCCCTGGCTGGCCAGGAATCGAACCAGCGCTGCAGAGGCTGCGGACAGCTTCACAGCGTGGTGCTCAACCCCGCTCGCTATCTCCACCACCCAGCTCCGCCACCGCCACCCACCGGGCCACAGGGAGGCCCTAATTCCTTGCCTTTTGTTAAACAACATTAGCCAGAACCCATTCTCTCATCTGTAAATTTCTGCCCCTTTTGTTAAACAAAATTAGTCAAAACCCATTCAGGATACCATCTGTGGGCCACCTAGGCCCCCTCAAACTAAGCAAATATTTATCTCAGCAGCCTTAAGTCCCAAGGCAATTTCTCCTCCTAATCTGTCCATGCTCTCTTGAGTGTGTACTTTTTCCCACAATAAAGATTCATTTGCATCTCACCTTTGCTGACTCCCAGAAGAATTCTTTCCTGCTCTAAGAAATTCGGCGTCCCTCAGCACCCCTGAGTTCCAACAGTTCCTCTTCACAATTTTCCGTCTGCTCACCCCACACCTGGAACACACATGGGCGCACACATGCACACACATGTGTGCAAACTCGTGTACATACGCGCACACTGCTCTTTGGCTGTAGAATCCCACTTTTTCTTCTTGTATTAGGAGTTGAGCCCAACATCTCTCCCTACAACAAAGCCTCATCAGACTGTAGTGGGGAGAGGGTGTCCTGGAGGAACTCCACAAACTCAGGTTTTATGTACTACACCCCACCCCAGGCCAAAATGCTCCAAGGCACCAAGGATTGCAAATCCCATAAGGTTATCACCAGGGAAGGGAGGATTCTGGGCACTGAGGGTGGAGTTAAGCAGCCAGGCTTGTTATATAACCAGAGACATGTGGGCCTGGGAGGTTGTTTGGTTTTTCGTAGGCCTTCAGCATGCTATTGGGCCCCAGCTCAGTGGAACTGCAGGATGCATTCGCCGACATGTATCTCTCTCTTTCTCCCCGGATTATTCCTCTCTTCATTTCCCCTTTCTGTAAATAAACACTTTATTAACCTTTTTATGGGTGCCTGCAAATTGAGTCTCATTATGAGTCCTTTTTAAGGGCACGGAGGAGGATCCACACTCAGGTCAAGCCATATCACATGGGGTTTGCCCTGTGACAGTACCAGTTTCTATATCTATTTCAATAATCCTGAATGAATCTGCCTTATATTACTAACAAGTGCCATGAATATATTTTTCTTTAACAGTGGTCAGAGGACCTTAAAGATCAGATCTGATCATTTTGAGAGCTGCTCAGTGCTAGAGGGAAGAATATATGGGAGGACTTGACCTGGAACTTGCTTTGATCATAATCCAGTAAAAAGTCATAAGCAGGAACATAAAACCAACTTTGATTTCATTAGGAACTACTGCTATTCGCCAAAAAAGAACGTACTGCGGGCCTCCCTGGTGGCGCAAGGGTTGAGGCATGGCCTATGGATCTAGCTGCAGCCACTGTAGTACAAGTTTGACCCCCAGCCAGGGAGATACACACATGGCGCAGCAGACCTCTCCCTGTCCTGCCTGCTCCCCTCAGCAGTGTATTTCAGTCAGTCTGCCCATTCTGCTCCCCACTCTGTCTCTGGTGAATCCTCTCACCCCCATGCTTCTGCCTTTACCCCAGTTCTTGTATGCATAAATAAATAAATCTTAAAAAAAAAAAAGAGCCGACTGGTTGTACATGAACAAACTGAGTGAGGATGCAAATTGAGGGGCACAATCTAGAAGATCTCCCCAGCTACAACATTCTACAATTTGCTTAAAATGTGCGCAGCATTACCTCCCGTGCCTGGAATAAGTTATATAACCACGGAAGTATTTCACGTCTTTCAATCTTCATTTTAGTGCTGATCTTTTCCATCAATAGTAGATAAAGAAACTGAATAGTTTTTTTCTAAAGCAAGCAATCCTTATTTTCAAAGGTGCTATTAAGTAGTGATGGCATAATTGATGTTAGCAATCATTGGAACTCAACAAGAAAGCCCCTTAGAGAGTGAAGTGAATTTGTTCTCTCGCCTCCTGGTCCAAGAAGGCTTCCCCTCTGAGTCATGCCACCTGAGGGGAGGTTATTGTTTGAAGAATGAAGCTGTTCTTCTCTCTTCCTTCTTCCTTGTCTGGACTGAAAACCTCTTACTGATGTCTCCTGCTGCTCTTTCAATAGAGGGTCCATTCTCCAGCAGCAAGAGTTCTGCCCTTCAGGAGAAAATCAGCTGGAGACCAGGAAGTAGGATTTTAAACTCTCTTTGGTACCTGGCACTAACAGGTAGTGCCTCCATGAACTACAGGTTATGTTTCCATGGAAACGTGAAGGCAGTTGGAAGCACAGTGTAGTATTAACCAGTACAGTTCCCTGGATAAGCTGTCTGACACTTCTAAGGAGGAGTCCCAATTCAATTCAGTCCAGTATTTTATTGAACAGCTATTATGAGCCAAGCACTGTGCTTCTATGAGTGAATAAAATAAACATAGTCCTTTGCCCTCTGGAAACTCTACTCTGGGAGACTGAAGTGTGTTTGGAAAGAAAGATTCAAATCAGGTCTCCCTGGTGGCCTAAGGGTTAAGTCTCAGTGCTACCACCATGATGGCCAGAGCTTGATCCCAGATCCTGGGCCAGGGAGGTGACCCACATGGCTCAGCAGATCTCCTGTCTCGCCCGCTGCTCCCCTCAGCAGTGTATTTCACTCAATCAGCCTGTTCTGCTCCCCACTCTGTCTCTGGTGAATCCTCTCCCCTGCACATATGTCCTACACCCCACTTTGTCATAAAATAATAAATTCTTTAAAAAGAAAGATTCAAATCACTGTAAGAACAAATACCAAACCAACTTAATCAATCCTCAAGGTGTGAAATGGAAAATGTAAAATCTTAGTAGGGACAAGATAGAGATACATATGTTTATTTTTTGTCTAATGCTGGGGTGAGTAGTTACAAATGTTTGAAGATTTGCCCCACAGCGAATGGCCCCAAAACTTCACTCCATATTAGAATCACTCCTAGTGTTATCCCTAGTCTTCATCTCTATAATCAATCTGGTGGGTCTGGGGTGAGATTCTGGAAAATGGTTAATAACACATTAAGTGATTTTACTAAGTCAGGCTCTGCACATTTCCTAAAAGGCAAGTTGATTCCCCAATTCCCAGTCCCAGAGCTTTTGAATAAGGCAAGTCCACGTTTAATTTAAGGTGGGGGCCTCCCCGGTGGCGCAGCGGTTTGAGCACTGGGTTGCGAAGCTGCCCGCAGCCTCTGCAGTGCTGGTTCGATTCCCAGCTGTTCCCCGGCCACCGGAGGAGGGTTCCGCATGGCGCACAGACCTCTCCTGCCGCCCGCTGCTCCCCTCAGCAGTGTACTTCGGTCCTTCTGCCTGCTCTGCCCCCGCTCTGGCTCTGGTGAATTCTCTCACCCTCCCGCGCTTCTGACTGTACCCAGTGCTTGTAAAAATAAATAAATAAATAAATAAATAATAGATAAATAAATAAAAAAAAAAGAATAACTATAAAAGAAAATATTAAAAATAAATAAATAAATAATAAATTTAAGGTGGGGCATGAATTTGTTTGTTTCTGTGTTTTTGTGGCACAGATTATTTTGCTTCTTAGTTATTCAAAGTGACTTCAATGACTTCTCCAACTTCTGGGTTTCCCCAGTAATTGAAGAATTCTACTTTGTAACTCTAGGGACCTACTTCCCACAGAGAACCCCTACCTGACTTCCTCACCAGGGCCTCAGCCTGCAGCTCCAGAGTTCCCTGGGGCTATCTCCTTCTCAGAATTCACTCATTCCTTTCCAGCAGGATGACTGGGTCTCCTAGGACAGAGACATTTTCTGGAACTTGTCACTGAGGATATAACTAGGAAAAGTCAATAGACCTAGGTGAGTTGGATATCCACGCAAGTAACTGGACTTCCAGGGAACAGCTGTGCATTCAGAGGATTAGAATGGCAGGTCAAACCACTCTTCCACCCTCCCAAACCCCACCCCTCATTCCTCCCACCTACCCATCCTCCCAGCCCCCCATAGAAAAACAAAGAGAGAGAGAGCAGAGAGGAGAGAGGGAGAGAGAGAGAAAGAGAGAGAGAGAAAGCAAGCAAGCAAAATCTTTCCTAGCAGGACTGGTTTCTTCAGCTCAACCATTTCTAAGCTCTCTTTGTTCAAAACCATCTAAATTTCACCTAGGTCCATAGAATCTCTCTTGTCAATTTTAGTCTCTGACTGGATTGGAAATATCAACTTTTACATGTCCCTCACTCTGTTTAGAGGGGAAGATAATGAATAAACTACAGTCCACAGTCATGAGTGTTGTCAGTCAACCCAGTCAGATCCTTCTCTGACTATAAGTGACTTGAAGGGATACAGCAGATCCAAAAGACAGGCCTCCTGCAGGGAACTGCTCTGTTAATAATCTGTTTTAAAACCAGAATTAGAAAGAGCGTTATGTTGTGAAATATATATGAAGTTCCTTTCTCCTCAAGTGAGTCCAATCCCTGTGACACCTGACTTGCTAGACTACTAGAGGGAAAGGTTTACTTTCTGCTTAGGGAGGAAGAAATGAGCCATTGAGAACCATCTCTGTTAGAGCCTGCTATAGTGATTTTAAAATCCATTTTCCCTTCATCCGCAAGTCAAGCCTAGGAAGAGGACGTTTACAAATCCACCTGACAAATGAGAAACTCCATGCACAGAGAATGTAGTTTGCATAGTCAGGGTTACACAGGAGAAGCTGCGGAGCAGAGATGCAGCCAGTGGAAACAGGCTGCCCTCGTAGTAGCTTCTCCTTCCCTGGCCTGCCCTGTCTTCTCCCCTTGTGCCCCTGCTCCTATGCCCTGTTCAGTTTCATTAGCACAGAGCAGGCAAGGTGAAAGCTTTTGAAAACCCAGATCTCAGTCATGGGAGCTCCTAGGGTCTCTCCCCCTGGACAGCATCTGGATTCTTACACAGCTGGATCGCATGCAGACACTCAGCTTTGTCTAACCAGCAGCAGCTCAATTCAAGCCTGCTGTTTCCTGACACTGGCAGGGACTCACCGTGCCCCTCCTAATCTCAATGGGGATCTTTCCCTTGCCAACTGTCTCCTACTCATTCCACTGATCTCGTAGATGTTTCAGCTTCTGGACGTTCTTAGGAGGTTCTAAAAGTCTCCTCTACACTGAGGTTAGTCACTTAGACTGTCTCCCATCCATTATGCCCCCATTTTATTATTTAATAGGGTATGAAGAAAAAAAATTGCTTTTCTATCTAGATTGAAAAGTAGAGAGTTGTTTGGTCCATCTATAGTTCACAAAACATATTTTTCCACCACAGTCCTCAAGTTAAGTCAGGAGTTAATCTATACACCCCCACAAAAATACCACCTCCAAAGATTTGTTTTTTCCATCAAGTAGAGCTTTTGTACACCAATACTCTGTCCAAGAGTTCATCCTCCTCAGTGAATCTGCAGGTTCACTGAACCTCAGTGAACACAGAAGTTCCCATTTTTACTTCAGATGTTCTGTATCGCTCTTCCCCCAAACTCTGGGGGCATAATGCAAATGGCATTTCCAGAAGGATCTCTGAGCATCTGGTTATTATGTCTAGGTACATAGGAAATGCTAATGTTATTATAACCCGTTACATATGTTATATGTAATACAATACAATACATAACCATGACTATAATAAAATTAAATATATGTGTAAGCTTTTTATTTCAACAGTCTATTTTCTGTTCAGGTAATGTCTTCAGCTTTATAATCAGATGAAGAGCAGAGATTTTTAGATTCTATTTGTGATGGCCATAGGAAAGAAAGCCAGGAAAAATACCTACTAGCAAAGTAAAGGAGAAAAAGTATTTTGGATCCCTTCTTTTATGGATAGTGTACTCTCTGTGATGGCATATCAAAGTTGGAGCAGATGTCAAGCCTAATCTAATTCTTAACTTTCATTATTCAAATTTCTAAAAGGCAATCTGGCCTCCTCCAAAACGGAGGAAAAACAATTGTATCAAAATACATGTCCTCAATAAATTGCTGCTCTTTTTAACTCGGGTGTATTTTATTAAAAGGGATTGGTTATGTTAGCAGAAGATGTGGAAGGATATTTGACTTACAGATGACTTCCTGAGCTACATCATTTGCTGGATGGACAGCAACATCTTACTTAATGGCTTCCAGTTCAGAACGAAGCCACTTCCTTGAACCTGCCTCCAGATCACCTACCA
>NW_023604706.1:0-1276 GCF_014898055.3 Talpa occidentalis | reverse complement strand
ACCTGGGCACCTGCCCCTGCAGTGTCCTGCCTCCCAGCCACCAATGTGGCGAAAAAGCCAAAGCAGCAGGTCTCAGAGCAGCCGCGACTACGGGAGTGTAGGGGAAGGTAAAAAGCATCAGGCTTTTCTGCCCTCCCGCCATTAGGATGGATGATGGATCCCTGCGGTCCCGAACGCGTGCCTGACGGCGGGCACCTGGAGTGGGGTGTGCGCATGCGTAAGCGGGTACACCTGGCCTGAGAGACTGGGCTTACAAGGGCGGCGTCAAGGGGCTGCCAGAGGAAGAGCAGAAACCAGAGAGCAGCAGAGAGGACGAGAGTGAGAGAGCGAAAGAGCGAAAGTGACGCAGAGAACGCCAGAGAGCCCAGAAAGAGTGAAGACTTGCTGGAGGCTGGGAGGCCTACCAGCCTCCCGGCCCCCCAGCACCCCTGCCTGCCGTGTACCCAGTAAAATCCCAATAGAAGCCTGCAAAACCCCCCGAGGGCCCAGGACTCCTCCCTCACCCATCTGCTCCAATCATAGAAATCCTGCTCCGTCCCTGTCCTGCCACTACAGGGAGTGTTACTGAGAAGTTACTTGGGGAGCCAGAGACCTTGGGCTTTTGTTTCTGGAGGACCTGCCCTGACTCGATCCCCTTCCAATTAACAAAGTGCCCAGGAGGATGTTGGGTACTCTGAGGGCTGTGGGGTGAGGGGGATGGAGCCCACTGGTTAGGGAGGTGAGAGAAGAGTTGAGCTGAGAAGAGAAAGCCCCTTGAAGGCAGGAGAATGACTTGTCACCTTTGTGGGTTTTTTTTTTTTTTTTTTCAGATTTATTTATGCATACAAGAACCTGGGGTACAGGCCAGAGATGTGGCAGGTGAGAGGATTCACCAGAGACACACTGGGAGCAGAACATGTGGATCTACTGAAATACACTGCTGAGGAGAGCAGCGGGGAGACGGGAGAGGTCTGCCGCGCCATGTGGGTCAGCTCCCTGGCCGGGAATCGAACTCAGGCTGCAGTGGCTAGCGACAGATTGATAGTGCTGCGACTTAACCCCTGCACCACCAAGGAGGCCCTTTGATTCCCAGGCCCTCGACGGGCACAGGCAGCCCATAATAACACTTGGGGAGGAAAGAGTGGGCCAGGAGGGGCTGACCACATTAGGAGGTCAAGAAGTGCTGAGTTCCCACTATGTGCCAGCATGGATTTACCATGCAAACCAATGCTGAGCCTTCAGGTGCTCAGACTGGTTTTAAAATGTTAAGGAAATAAAAATAACCACGGTGAAGACA
>NW_023604704.1:0-1284 GCF_014898055.3 Talpa occidentalis | reverse complement strand
TTCTGCTTCTTCCTCAGCTGAATCTTCTGTTATTTCTGCCTTTTTGACTTATTCTTCTGTTATTTTGCTGTTTCGGCTTATTCTTCTGTGATTTCTGCTCTTTCGTCTTATTCTTCTGTTATTTCTGCTATTTTGACTTATTCTTCTGTTTCTTCCTCTTGTTCTTCTTGTTCGTCTAGTTCTTGTTGTTGTTCTTGTAGTTCTACATCTCCTCTTCTTCTTCTCTTCTTCTTCTAATCTTCTTCTGTTTCTTCTGCATATTCTGCTTTTTCAATTACTTCTTTTTCTGCTTCTTCCTCAGCTGAATCTTCTGTTATATCTGATTTTTTGCCTTATTCTTCTGTTATTTCTGATGTTTCGGCTTATTCTTCTGTGATTTCTGCTTTTTCGGCTTATTCTTCTTTAATTTTTGCTATTTTGATTTATTTTTCTGTTTCATCCTCTTGGTCTTCTTGTTCTTCTAGTTCTTGTTGTTGTTCTTGTAGATCTACATATCCTTCTTCTTCTTCTTATTTTCTTCATCTTCTTCTGTTTCTTCTGCATATTCTGCTTTTTCAATTACTTCTTTTTCCATTTCTTCCTCAGCTGTATTTTCGGTTATATCTACTTTTTTGGATTATTCTTCTGAGATTTCTGCTTTTTCGGCTTATTCTTCTGTGATTTCAGCTTTTTCGGCTTATTCTTCTGTAATTTCTGCTATTTTGACTTATTCTTCTGTTTCTTCCTCTTGTTCTTCTTGTTCTTCTAGTTCTTGTTGTTGTTCTTGTAGTTCTACATCTCCTTCTTCTTCTTCTTCTTCTTCATTTTCTTCTGTTTCTTCTGCACATTCTGCTTTTTCAATTACTTCTTTTTTCTGCTTCTTCCTCAGCTGAATCTTCTGTTATATCTGCTTTGTGGCTTATTCTTCTGTTATTTCTGATGTTTCGGCTTATTCTTCTGTGATTTCTGCTTTTTCGGCTTATTCTTCTGTAATTTCTGCTATTTTGACTTATTCTTCTGTTTCTTCCTCTTGTTCTTCTTGTTCTTCTAGTTCTTGTTGTTCTTGTAGTTCTACATCTCCTTCTTCTTCTTCTTCTTAAAATTCTTCTGTTTCTTCTGCATATTCTGCTTTTTCAATTACTTCTTTTTCTGCTTCTTCCTCAGCTGAATCTTCTGTTATTTCTGCCTTTTTGACTTATTCTTCTGTTATTTTGCTGTTTCGGCTTATTCTTCTGTGATTTCTGCTCTTTCGTCTTATTCTTCTGTTATTTCTGCTTTTTTGACTTATTCTTCTGTTTCTTCCTC
>NW_023604703.1:0-1284 GCF_014898055.3 Talpa occidentalis | reverse complement strand
TTAAGTCACTGGCGTCTAGTGATCCAATGAGCTCCACAGGTTTTCACAGGCTGGACCCTCGACAGTCAGACCTCAATGGCACTTCGCTGCCAGCACCAGTGAGTATATAATAGCTATCAATTCAAGGTCAGAGTCTCAGAAAGGAGGCAGGAGAAACATTATCTTTCTTTAATAATTGAAGATAGGCTCCATATGTGTTGGAAACAAGAAAAGCAAATAGCAGAGATGCTACCTGAGTAAAAGCACTGATGACGTGATCAGCATTCTCACCTGAACGGAAGTCGCCATCCTCCTCAGTGACGGGAGGGATGAACTGTCAGGCCTCAGGTCATACCCTGGGTCTGTAAGAGGGGAAGCATAGTCAGATTCCTGGCTCCTTGTGATGACCCAGCTCAGTGATCATTCTCCTACCGAGTGCCTGAAGATGGTGGCTTTTGATTGAGTTATGGGCTTGCCGTTCTAACGCATTCAGAAGTTTTGTTGTTGTTTTTTTTTAAAGATTTATTTTTATTTATTTATACAAGCACTGGGTACAGTTAGAAGCACGGGAGGATGAGAGGATTCACCAGAGACAGAGCGGGAAACAGAACAGGCAGACTGACGAAATACACTGCTGAGGGGAGCAGTGGGCGGCAGCAGAGGTCTGCGTGCCATGTGGGACCCTCGGCGAGAGCCGGGAATCGAACCAAAGCTGCAGAGGCTGCGGGCAGCTTGGCAGCCCAGCGCTCAACCGCTGCACCACCAGGAGAGGCCTGCATTCAGAAGTTTTTTTATTAAGATAAAGTAAAATGGCCAACTGGAGAACCAGAGAGAAAGAAGAAAAAAAGAGGAATTTCTTGCTTTTCTGCTAAAATTTCACTTTCCTGTAGTCTACCCATAAAAATAGTGACGATCATGATGTGACAGCGGCTGTTTTGGTGGACACTCTGTGCTGTGCACCCCATCCTACTTAAGCAAATTGCAGCCTCCTTGCTGGTTCCTTCTCACTTTACTGACTTTTAAACATTGAAGAATTACTTTCATCTCTAGCTTCACTTACTCTCTTGAGGTTCTCATGCAGCCCTTAGATCTTTAAATCTACACATTGATGATACCAGCCTATTTCCCAGCCCTAGCCTCTCCCCTGGGCACCAAACTCTCATAAGCAGCTACCCACTCACCACATCCACTTGGGTGTTGAACATACACCTGTAACTTAGCACACTTAGAGCCAGACTCTGGACTGCAGTCCCATGCCCCACAACTGAAATCTTCTTCTATAGTTGTCAAAATTTGACAACTCCA
>NW_023604702.1:0-1287 GCF_014898055.3 Talpa occidentalis | reverse complement strand
TGTAAGATAGCGTGAAGACAGCAGAGGGAAGGCCTGTGGCCATAGGAGTGGAGGCCGGGGGCTGCAGCTGCAGCCCAGGAGCTCCAAGGCCTGCTGCCACCGCCAGAAGTGAAAAAGGTAGGAAGCTTCCACCTGAGTCCCCATCCTAGTCCTGCCAACACCTTGATGTTGGCCTTCTAGGGGCCAGAACTGTCAGAGAACTCTCCATTGTGAAAACCACCCAGCTTGTGTTTTACAGCCATCCTAGGAAACTTAGCCAGACACATATTGCTGAAAGGCACAGGAGGTCCTTTCCATCCTCTCTTCTGTTCCCAGAGCAATGCTCTGGCCTGGATCAGAGGTCCGGTGCAATTGAAGTATCTGCTAGCATGTTGCACAGTGTCCTGAACATGCAGCAGTGCTTGCTTAAACCAGATTTTAAGTTACTGCTAAAATTTCAGTAGAACAACATTGAAGGGAATTCAAAATATGGAAAATATTCATCACATCCCTCCCTCCTAAAACTTTCCACTTAGGCCCTGCCAGTATGCCACCATTTGCATATGTGTGCATGTGTGTGCACGTATGTGCTGGCTCTCTCCATACACATACATTTCTGTGAGCAGCCCTCTCTCCACCCCCCCCCCATATTGTTATTACATCATCACGTAATGTTGGGCCAATATTCCATCTGGTCATTATACCACAATCATTTCACTGGTGTTTGTCATTAGATTGTTGTTTACTCATTTAACTAATGTTGCATAGAACATCTTATGTATATATAATTTTGATTCTTTCAGATCTCCTTTAGATAGATTAACTGGCTCAAAGAGTTAAGGATTTTGCCATTATACTGTTTTCTAAAAGAACAAAACCCAAACACAGTGCCACAATACTAAGTACTGCTTCGCCATGTTTTTGTCTTGAAGTTGAAAATTCACTTCTTTCCTCTGTAGCCTTGTCCTTGTGTTAATTGACGCTTACTCCTTATTGCATTGGATCCTAATTGTACCCCCATACCTCACAGATAGTAAGTCAAAGCTGCTGTGCCAATTTTTAAAAATAGCTTTTCTTTATTCCAGAGGGCATTTATTTTATTAAAGTTGTATTTTATTGAAAAGTTGTTACAGAGCTGAATTTTTGTTCCTATATATTCACTGTTCCAAAATTGTGATAAAATATTGTGTCTTCTATTATTCCTATGCCTCATTTTAATAGTTTGGTTTTTCATCCATTGGGTTTTTACTTTTTCATGTATCGTAGAAATTTATCTCCAACTTCTGACCTGGTTAGGTTATGCAAAAA
>NW_023604700.1:0-1299 GCF_014898055.3 Talpa occidentalis | reverse complement strand
TGGGTGGGCTTCTCTGTTCCCCTCTGGTTCTTCAGGAGTCATCTGTCAGTTTCAAGCAGCCTTTATGGAGAAAGGTCCCTGTTCTAAAAATGCCGATTGGGACACACCCCCTGTGCGCCTGGTCTGCCCCCGGCGGTGGGTTCCTGCTCCCCTCTGCGGCTGGACTGCAGGCCAGAGGGGGTCTGGCGTGGGCGAACTTCCCCCGCTCACCTCTGGCTCCTGAGGGAAGCCTTCTGCAGGTAGTCTTTACTGAAGAAATGTCCCTGTCTAAAATGGTGATGTGGGGACACACTCCCTGCGCTTCTGGTCTCAGGCACACCATTCTGCGCGCCTGGTCTGCCCCGGCTGTGGGTGCTCGCTCTCCCCTGGGCTCAGACTACTTGTTCGAAGGGGCCGGTGTGGGCTAACTCCCCAGCTGGCCCTAGCTCCTTCAGTAGCCTGTGCTGGGGTCAAGTCGCATAGGTGGCGCCAGAGATCTCTCCTAGAGCCCTTGGGGAGCTGATTTTCCACCCCGGGAACAGGGAGCAGAGCGGGGATGGTAGGGTACACCTCAACGGCTTTGGGTGCTGTGTCTGCCTTGTGCCCCCACCGTCGTGGGGAACCCACGCCCCTAATTCGTGCCCCGCGGTCTCAGTTCCAAAGCCCTAAGTTCCAGGACTCGGCTGTAGCCCAGATCAGTGGCGCCGGGGAATGGCGCCTTTTGAATCCCGCTCCCCTGCCTGGGCACCTTGTTCCTGCTCACTCAGGGAGGGCCTCCGCCATCTCCCGCAAGCCTAGGTCGCAGGCGCAGGGCCCTGGGCAGCTGCAATCGAGCGCCGCTTTCGCGGCAAGCTACGGGCCCGGGCTGGTGCTGTGCTGGTCTCCTCCTGGGGGGCGGGGCTCTCTTTAATGGCGCCTGGAGCTCACCTCCGCGGCGGATCCTGCAGGGTTCGCCTCAGCTCCCGTTCACAGGGTGTGGTGGCTGAAATAGTTCCTTTCCACTCACAGTCCCACTTGCTGCATCCGTTTTTCTTGTTGGTCGTTTTGGTTTGTTGTTTCTCCTCTCTGCCGGTCGGAGAGTGCCGCCTCTGTGGGCGGGGGAGCGGGGCAGGGTTCTGCGCTTCCCTCCCTTCTCGTCCTCTTTTATGGCAACTTTCTTCTTCGGGCAGTTTGCTGGCGTCGTCCGTTTTATCTTCCGTGTCCCAGTTCTCACTGGGACCTGCCGCTTTTCCTCCCTATTAACTTTTTTTAATGGGAGATCTTACTCGCAGCGTCTCCTCGCCGCCATGTTGCTCCGCCCCCTTCTTGCTAATTCTAACT
>NW_023604699.1:0-1304 GCF_014898055.3 Talpa occidentalis | reverse complement strand
CCACCATGCCACATGGAAGCCCAGCAGCTATGAAGAGGTGAAGAGGCCCATGTGAAGAGGAACCAAGTTTTCATCTTCTGAACATGTGACTGTACCATCTTGGAAGTGCATCCTCCAGTCTCCAGTTGGCCTGCCCCAGCTGAGGCATGTGGAGCCGAGATGAGTCTTCCCACTCACCGCAGTTCAGACTGGAGATTCATTAGGCATATAAGTGATTGTTGTGCTAATCCTTTAGGTTTTGGTGAGATTCATTATATAGAAACAGATAAACACAACAGATGCTAAGACTCAGAAACTTACTGATAATTCCAACATGGAACCTGTTAAATATGTCCTCATCAAATGAGAGGACAGAGAAATAAGGATGAGGTGAATTCTATAGTTGTCATATATTTTTTTAAAGATTTATTTATTTATTTATTTATGCAAGCACTGGGTATAGTCAGAAGTGCGGGAGGGTGAGAGAATTCACCAGAGCCAGAGGGGGGAACAGAACAGGCAGACCGATGAAATACACTGCTGAGGGGAGCCGCGGGCGTGGCAGGAGAGGTCTGCGTGCCATGTGGGACCCTCACCAGTGGCCAGGGATCGAACCAGCGCTGCAAAGGCTGCGGGCAGCTTCGCAGCCCAGCACTCAACCACTGCACCACCAGGGGAGGCCCCATATTTTTTAAAACTGTGAGAAGCAAAACATAACCCAAAAATCAACTGTGACCCATCACAGTTTAACATTTTACTCACTTGTAAGGGGTGGAAAATTAGAAGAGGGAAGGTGATGAACAAAAACGTCACAGGGACTGGAGAAGCAGACGTTAGCCAGCATCTCTTACCCTCGCCCTTCACTTTAAGATCTCTCAAACATTTCCTCTTTCTTCCCAAGAAGCTTATTTTTGTTGGCAAGCTTATTTATTGTCAATGCTTCTTCCTAGAAGGACATCAGATCAAATTCCAAAAACACTCATTCAATAATAGTCAAGGGGGGAGGGGTTAAAGCTCTGAAACCTTAAGGGTTGTTTTCCCTGAAAACTATCTGGGATACCCTGCCACTTGAAGTTCCTGAAATTCTCCTTCAAGAACAAATGATCACTCCCTACCCTTTTTTTTTTTTACCCTAGTAAATTTAATTGACTTTGTCTATCTTTTACAGTCACGGTTTCCCCATATTTAGAGAATTATATTTCCCAATCTGTCTTTGTTATGAACACCTCTAAGCTTTGATCCATGCCAAGGCATGCCATGCCATGCCATGCCATGCCATGGCAGGCAAAAGCTGTATTGCCCTTTAGCATTTGTCTTTTTTTTTC
>NW_023604698.1:0-1308 GCF_014898055.3 Talpa occidentalis | reverse complement strand
TAGGCAGCTCTCATGGAAACTCTGAAACTCCTTTTCCTCTTTCCTTCCAGATGGAGGAGCTCTGGCAGAATGTCCTGGCCTGTGTTAATGACTCGGTCCTCTCTGCCAAGGGATAGAGTGGAAATCTGCTTTCTTGGAAACCAGTTAATATCTTTGGGAAGTATTGACCTTAGTTAGTGAGAGATTGGGACCTGGGACATTTGAATCTTTGAATAAAGGGAGGTCAGAAAAATCATTTCCAGCATCCACTGTGATAGTGACTCACAAGAGATACTGGCATCTGAAAACCAACAAGTGAATTGGCAAATGAAATTTCCTGTGTCTGCAATCTAACCTAGGATCACACACAACTATATGTCTTCTCTGAGTCTTGATAACCCTGAAGTGCTTTTACAATCGTTCAAGGAGACAGCAAACATGTATCTACTCTTCAACAGGATAAACTGAAAGGGACCCCTGAAGACTATCAATTCAATGTCATTAATTTCCCTATGGCCTCTCAGGAATTTGGGGATTACAAGAAGTTCTCTAAAGTCCATAAAGCCCAGAGCATGACTCCAGTCCATAAATAACTAGGCTGAGGAAAGAGAATGGAATTTGGGGTGGGGTTGGGAACCTGAGTTGTGTCCCTAGATAGGCCCCTGACTCACTATGTGATAATGGCCGTCACTTCCTGATCAGTATTTCTGTCCCTGTCCCTCCTACCCCCAACCCTTTTCCTGCCTGGTAAAATAATAAAAATTTATTCTTTCTTGAGAAAGTTAAGCATGATCATTTCTTCTTTTTTTAAAGATTATTTATTTATACAAGCACTGGGTACAGTCAGAAGCGCGGGAGTGGTGAGAGAATTCACCAGAGCCAGAGCAGGAAGCAGAGCAGGCAGAAGGACGAAGTACACTGCTGAGGGGAGCAGCGGGCGGCAGGAGAGGTCAGTGCGCCATGTGGGACCCTCTTCCGGTGGCCGGGAGCAGCCAGGGATCGAACCGGCGCGCTGCAGCAGAGCTCTGGGCAGCTTTGTAACCCAGCGCTCAACTGCTGCGCCACCAGGGAGGCCCCAAGCATGATCATTTCTTAAAAGCAATCTGTCAAGTAACAGTCTCTTAGTGTAGCAACACAAGATGATCTTGCTCATTTTATAACCAATGTAACCTCTTCATGGTACATAAAGCCAGGAAGACTGTAAACTTTTATTTGTTGTTGGGACCTCATCCTCAGGTGAGGGTGAAATAATATACATAGGTGATCGCTTTCTTCTTCTGCCTTCTGGGATGACATTGGGGCTGCTAACAAAGGCCAATGGGCAGATAT
>NW_023604697.1:0-1309 GCF_014898055.3 Talpa occidentalis | reverse complement strand
TAGAAAATCAGAAATAAACCCACAGATTTATGGTCAACTAATCTTTGACAAAGGAGCAAAGACTATGCATTGGAGCAAAGAAAGTTTGTTCAATAAATGGTGGGGAAAACTGGGTCGCTACATGCAAAAGAATGAAGCTTGACCACTCCTCACACCATACACAAAAATCAAACTCAAAATGGATTAAAGAACTAGACATAAGACCTGAAACCATAAAATACATAGAAGGAAATATAGGCGAACACTACGGATTTGCACATCAAAGACATCTTTACAGACACCTCACCCAAAGCAGTGATAGTGAAGAGAAAGATAAACAGCTGGGACTACATCAAATTAAAGAGCTTCTGCACAGCAAAAGAGACAATAACAAAACAAAGAGAAAACCCCACCAACTGGGAGAAATTTTTGCACCCAACACTAATGATAAAGGACTGATCACAAAATCTGCAAAGAGCTGATGAGACTCAGCAACAACAGAAAAATAATCCAGTCAAAAATGGGCAGAAGAGCTAAAAGAAACTTCTCTGAAGAGGAAATGCAAATGGCCAACAGACATATGAAAAATGTTCAACATCACTTGTAATCAGGGAAATGCAAATCAAAACTACCATGAGATACCCATCTCACAACCAGTGAGAATGGCAACATATTAAAAAAACTAGCAACAACAAATGTTGGCGAGGATGTGGAGAAAAAGGAACTCTTCTGCACTTGTTGGGAGTGCAAACTGGTCCAACCACTATGGAGAGCTGTGTGGAGATTCTGGACCTACTAAACATAGAGCTTCCATATGATCCAGCAATTCCACTCCTAGGTATTTACCCAAAGGACACAGAAACCTCAATTCCAAAGAGCACCGCACCCCTATGTTTATAGCAGCACTGTTTACAATAGCTAAGCTTTGGAAACAACCCCAATGCCCAAAAATAGATGAAATGGATCAAGAAGATGTGGTACATTATACCATGGAATATTACTCAGCATTCAAAAAAGATAAACACATGCAATTTGCAGCAACATGGATGGCGCTGGAAGGGATCATGCTCAGCGAATAAGCCAAAAGAAAAAAGGAAAATACCGGATGGTCTCACTCATAGCAGGAATCTAGAAACTTAAATAAGGGACCAGGAAAATGAATATAAGAAAGTGAAAATCAAAATCAACAAAAAACTATGAACCAGAGAACTTTTTGGGGGGTGGGGGGCGGGAGGGGAGGAATTGGGGTCAGAATTGGGCGTTTGCAATTGTAATGGGGGAATATAAAAATAAAATTTAATATTTAAAAAAAAAAAAAAATAAAAGAATA